>NC_056733.1:1431398470-1431463470 GCF_019279795.1 Protopterus annectens | reverse complement strand
TATCCTGTTTAAGGTACTCAAAGTACCAGAGTCTATCCAAGCAAGCAAATGACATAAAGCAGAAAAGTAATCCTAGTAGGGAGACCTTTCTCTCTCTCTCTCTCTCTCTCTCTCTCTCTCTCTCTCTCTCTCACACACACACACACTCACTCACTCACTCACTCACTCACTCACTCACACTCACTCACTCACTCACACTCACTCACTCACTCACTCACTCACTCACTCATCTATGGTTCACCGATTCACCTACCTACATGTTTTTGAGATGCAGAAGGGAGGAAACTATAGACCTTTCAAAAACCCACACAGATAAACTAAAAAAAAACCTGGAACAAATACATGATGTAATAGCTTTTACTTGACCAATGTATGTTTTGTAAGTACTTCAGCTTTCAGGCTAGTAGGCGTCCTTTGTCAGGAGTTATTAATGAAAGCATGAGTACCTGTTTTGGTCCAATAAACGGTATTACATCATATCTCTGTTCTACTCATATCTTTTATGACACAAATAAAGGAATGATACAGAGACTGTTTACTGAAAGTGCCCCAACTGGGAACCAGACTGGAGAAACAGCCTCTGTGAAGCAACACCACTGTGGCCACCTCAAAAATATTGCTGGGCATTTTTCCTTTTTTCATCCCCTATAATAAACAAAATCAAGTTCATATGGTTTCCATGCTTTGAACCAAAATCCTGTGTACAACATTCCTTTAGTTTTTTGGAAGCTGTATTTATCTGGAGTGGAATGAACTGAACTTCTGCTATCAAGTGGTTTCTTGGAATTTCTTATTAATCTATAAACCATCATATCTGCAGAAGTCATATGCAGTGGGATTGTTTCAAGTGGAATGAAATTGCTGTAGTTTATTTAAACCAAGTATTGTGTTATCTGTGCGATTTTGGTCTGTTCAAGTGATATTTACTATATACTAATATTGTACTGCTTTATAATAAACTTTGAAGACATGCTTGCTGTAATCTGACATAATAAACTCTAGGGTCTGAAGAGGTACTTATTGTAATCTGACATTGTAATCATTCCCTAACAAGCCTCAGGGTCTGAAGGCTTTTTATGTTCAGGTTATCTCAGTGCACATGGTGTCCCATGGCACAGTTGATCAGTCTGCCTAAAATACATTGTTACAATGCTGGAAAATGCCTTTATTTATAAAAGAAAATGACACAATCCATATTTAATATGGGAAAAGTATGCTACCTGAGCATTGTTTTGCCTGTTTTGTTCATAGTAAATTATTTCTAATAAATATTTGTAAAAGAGAAATGCATTTCTGCTGTTTCCTTCTGCGGTCCTGTTATTATTATTAGTCATTTATTTGTTTTCAAAAGAAAGCAAGTTTACAGTAGCTTATTTGAGTGAGGTAATAGAAATGAAAAATACAGACGTGGTCAGTCATGATGTTAAAACAGGAACTAATTACGGAGTACAAGGAACTTGCATGTCTGTATTGTTGCATCTTGAATGGATTGCGTGAGCAGAGGACGATGTCTGCATTGAATGAATGATATTTAACATGACAGGCTGAAACAATATGCAGACTGTAGTTTTGGTTTTCTCTGGTACAAGTACTGTAAGATATGCAGACTATGACTCAATGAACAGTTTTCAACACATGGTTAATATGCATATCTCTCAACCTTTTAGCACAAGAAATCTGGAAAACCCAAAAATAATAGGGGGTGCAAAGGCCCAAAATCAGGGACAGATTTTAATTATTGCCCTTATAAACTTGGAAAGGTGTTAGAATAACAGCTTTTAAGTTGGTATGCATTTTCTGCAGGAAGTATGAAAAACCAAATGTCTGTAATTATTTACGGACTTCAGTCCTCAGTGATTCACCAATAAACCACCAATTCTATGAGGAACAGACCAAACATGTGAGGCAAAAATCAGGGCATTCTGTGAAAATCTGAAAATCTGAGAGTTATGTTAGAGTGTGTCAGGGCGTATTTACTCATTATGAGTGACTAATTGAGTCATTCATTCATTTATTTCCTTCCTGAGCTTGTGGCCTATTCAGTTAGATGGGACAAGCTCAGGAAGGAGCTGGTTTATTTCTTCAGGCATGTATTAACACTCTCATCTTCACTGTCTGATAATGCTACATTGTGTATACAGATCCTCATCAAGACTTCTGCATGGGCATTTTCTTTATAGCTGCTAATCCAAAGGGCATTTTGAAAGCAGTTGGCAGATGCAATGCATCCTGTTACTGTCGAACATGGTCAGGAGTAGGTCTGCTCTCTAAACAGTGTAGGATGCGATTAAAGGTGTGCTCATGGGGCAAACTATTAATGGTCATCTGTCCACTTAGCACATCACTGTGACCTCCTCTGGTTACTTTCTACCCATCATTATTACACACAAATCCTCGCCATCATCAGCATAGCTCTCAACGTCTTTTCTTAAAAATCAGGGGCAAAACAAAATAATAGAAGGGGGGGATTCCCAAAATCTGGAAAGTTTTTAAGTATTACTCTGTATTCTATACATTATAGATGATTCAGGAGAAAGTTGTGTTTAACTTATAAACATTTCATGATTACAAAGACATGCATCTGGAGTGTTTTTCCCCGGGCATCTCTGCTGAAAATTGGCTTGTTCCAAGTCGGACTTTCCCAGTTAATAAATGTAAAATAAATAACTAAATAACTAAATAAATAAATAAATAAATGATGGGTTCATAGGCTGCTACTAGGATAATGATTACAATGACCCTTACAAATCTAGCTGTGCACCCCAAACCATTTGGGTCCAAAGTATCATGGGTGTCTATACGGGGCAGGGTATGTTAGTAGGAAGGTAACTAAGGATTTGTGTGTGGGGAGGTGTTAGTTAGGATAATACCTTTCTTACTGATGGCCTCTTTTCATAAGGGACATGGGGCCAGACTGGGGTTAAATTTATGGTTTCCCATCTAATCCTCAAGCTTTCCTTTGAACAGGGCCAGGGAAGAACTCTGTTTTACATGGATGGGAGCCTATTTGTGGGGATTCTTTAGGTTACATATATGGCTGTGCAGCACATTCTGATTATGTCACAAGCAAAGTTCAGATTTCTAGATTTAGTGTTTCTGGTACTGTTTTTTTTTTTTTTTTTTTTGCATGAGCAACAGATACATCAGTGCTAGGTCTGAGGAAGCCCTGTAAACTAGGCAAAGATCCCCTCTCAGCAGCCTGTAGGAAACTGAATACAGAGAAAGAGCCTTTGGGTGATCAGTGTAAGGCAGGGTATTCATGACCTGAATTCTGTTGGTGAGAAACCTTTGTGGGCATTCCAAATGTCTGGTTAGATACATAACAAAGGGGACATTTCATTCAATGATAGGTCTGATAAGGGCCAATAGAATGATTTTTTTTTTATTATCTTCATAGGTTCATAGGTAGGTACTAGGCTATCGGCCCTGGGGCCTATACAAGCCCAGCCAAAAAGGTACCCTGGCTTTTGCCACCCAAGAAAATTATTTTCCTGTGCCACTGTCGAGCAGAGCCACAGAGGTGATCCCTGGGGTGAATTTCCTATTTCCCAAACAATCATCAAGATTTTTCTTGAAGAGTGCTAATGAGGAGCTTTGTTTGATATAGATAGCTAGTTTATTCCAGAGTATGGGAAGTCTCTGGGACAGGAATCTATCCCTCTGGCATGTTCTGTTTATTGTGGGGACAAGGTTTAGGTTCCTAGAGCGTGTAGCTCTGAGGGATTGGGATTTCTTTAAGTGGAGCATGTCCAACAGCTCTGGGTTTGACATAGCTTTGTATGTTAGGCAGAGATCACGTCTGAGTAGGCGATATGCGACAGAGTAAAGCTGGGTTTTTTTGAGACGGTCTGCGTAGGGCATCTGTTTGAGGCTGGTAATCCTCTTTGTGAGGTATTTCGGCAGCTTTTCCAGAATTTGTAGATGTCTTGTGAGGTACATACCAAAAGGGGCATTGTACTCTATAATGGGTCTAATGAGTGATGAGTAGAGGGGAAAAATTACCTGTTTTTTTCTGGATGAGAAACCTTTTGTGATGAGGTGTGCCACTTAGAAGGATTTCCTGACTACTGAGGTGATGTGATTATCAAAGGAGAGACTACTGTCCACCTGTGTCCCAAGGTCTCTTATCACACTTTCGGCGTTAAGTATATTACCGCCTATGTTGTAGTTCATGGGTACAGAGTTTTTACCAAAGAGGATGACAATGCACTTTTTGGCATTGAGCTTGAGGCCATGGCTTTGACACCAGGCATCTGTCACAGTGAGGCCCTTTTGTAGGATACCCACATCGTTAGGAGTTTTGATTATGGCTCCTAGTTTGCAGTCATCTGTGAACTTCATAAGCCAAAGACCTTCTGTGTTAGCCTGTACTTCAGAGAAGTAGATACCAAACAGGAGAGGACCCAGGACTTAACCCTGTGGTACTCCACTTGTCACTGGTCTAAAGTCGGATCTGGAGTCTGCTACTTTCACAGTGTGGGTTCTGTCAGTGAGCCAGCTGGCAACCCATCTTGTGACATAGGGATTTATACCTAGTTTAGTGAGTTTATCTATAATTCCAGTGTGGAGGATGGTGTTGAAAGCCTTGGCAAGATCTAGATAGGCTGTGTGAACACCTTACCCTAGTTTGGAGATTACCAATGTCTTTGTTTATAAGTTCCATGATGATACGTTCCATGGCCTTGCAGACCAGGTTCATCAGGCTAATGGGGCGGTAGTTCCCGGGGTCTGTGGTGGCTCCCCCCTTGTGGAGTGGGATAACTGTCACTGTGCGCCATTCAGCAGGCACAAAGCTACAAGTTAGTCAAAGGCCAGATTTCTGTCTACAGGAATTCCCAGATCCTTTATTTCTGGGTCAATTCTTAAAGGTAATTTATTGATGGACTAATTAACTTTTGTTGACAGTTTCCTAAAGTGCATTATAGTTCATTTTTATCATTGAGTTTTAGGCCATGACTTTGGCAGCACTTGCAACCCACTTGCAAGATGTTAATGTCTTGTGGGGAATCTACAATAGCTTCCAATTTACAGTAATCCATGAACTTTTTAAGCCAGACACCTTGAACATTAGCCCTGACTTCTGAGAAGTAGATGCCAAACAGGAGCAGGCCCAGCACTGAGCCTGGGGGTACTCCATTGGAGATTGGTCTATTGATGGAGGTCATTTTGCTGATCCTGACTTCTTAGCTCCTGTCTGTGAGCCAGCTGGAAATCCAGTGAGTTATGTTACAATTTACATCTAATTCAGAAAGCTTGTCAACAATGCCTGACTGAGTTATTGTATTAAATGCTTCAGCCAGGTCAAGATACACAGCATGCACTGTTTTACCCTCATCCACTGCCTTGATAACCTTCTTAATGAAGTATTTAAGGTTAAGTATGCATGACCTTCCCTTAACAAAGGCAATTTGGGATGGGTCCAGTGTCTGTAGGTTGCCATATGTCCTTGTTTATCATTTCCATGATAATTCATTCCATGGCTTTGCATAGTAGACTTTGTTAGATCAAAGGGTCTGTGGTTCCATGGGTCAGTTGATGGTCTGCCCTTGTAGGTTCACAGGTTCATAGGTGTTTACTAGGCTAATGATCATAAGGGCGTTTTTAAGTCTAGCCATGCATCTCAAATCTCTGACAAGTTCTGGTACCCTTGATAAGTGTAAGCAGGGGCCTGGGAGATGAACCATTTACAGGCTGCCTGTGTTGTTTGGAGACATACATGCCAAACTGGGGATGAATTTTCTGTTCCCCATCCAGTTATCAAAGTTACTGGAATTGGGTTAGGGAAGAACTCTGCATCACATGGATAGGGAGCCTGTTCCAGAGACTAGGTAGTCTCTGAGATACATACCTGTCTCTCCAGCATGTCTTATTTATATCACAGGCAAGGTTTAAGTCTTTAGAATGGGTAATTCTGGTACTGTTTGTTTTTTGGATATGCAGGAGGTCTATCCGAGTGGGCTCTGACAATGCCCTGTATGCCAGGCATAGATCTCCCCTCAACAGCCTGTAGGGCCTTGAGGTGGTCTGCATAGGACATTTTACTTACGCCCTGTATTCTTTTAATGAAGAACCTCTTTGGACATTTCAATTGTTGGATATGCCTGGTTAAGTACAGACCAAAGGGGGCATTGTATTCAATGATAGGTTTGATGAATGCTGAATACAGTGGAATAATGACTTCCTTGGACCTAAATGCCATACCTTTATTTACAAGTTGCTCAACATATAATGATTTCCTCCCTACATGTGATGGTCAAAGCTAGATTACTGTCTATGTGTCCCTAAGTACCTGATTACTGGGTCAAGTCTAAGGGATGTATTTCAGGAGTGGCAAATTCCTGAAGGATACTATTATACATTCCTTGGCATTTAGTTTTTATCCACAGCTCTGAGACCAGTTGTATGTCTGTGCCAGCCCTTCCTGGAGAACATTTGTGTTGGTGTGGTACTCAATGATAGCTCCTAATTTGCAGTCATCTGCAAATTTAATCAACCAGAGGCCATTGACTTTGGCCTTGACTTCAGAGAAGTAAATGTCAAAAAGGAGCAGTCCCAGGACCAATCCCTGAGGGACTCCACTTGTGAATGGCCTCTTTGTAGAGGTGGAGTCCACAATTCTAACTTCCTGGGTCCTGTCTATGAGTCAATTGACTATCCACCAGGTGACATAAGGGCTTATACCTAACCTCTTGAGTTTGTCAACAATGCCCGAGTGGATTACTGTGTTAAATGCCTTGGCCAGGTCAAGGTAGGCAGTGTGAACCATTTTGCCCTCATCCATTGTTTTGTTGACCTTCTCAAAGACGTCCACCAGGCTAAATAGGCATAATCTGCCCTTGATGAAACCAAATTCAGTTGGATCCAATGTCCGGAGGTTTACTATATCATTATAAATCATTTTCATGATAATTCTTTCCATGGCTTTGACTAGTGAGGCTTATGGGTCTTTAGTTTCATCATTCATCTAGTTTCCATGGTCTCTAGATGACCCACCTTTGTGCAGAGGGATGACCGTTGCTGTTCTCCATTCATGAGGCACAAAGCCTGCTTGGAGGCTACAGTTAAATTGAAATTCCAGTGGGCCTGATACGTCATGTTTCATTCTATTTACAAAGGCATCCTGGGATATTGTCTGGGCCCATTGATGCAGCATTCTTGGCTTTAGCAAGAGCTTTAAGGATCTGTTCCCTAATGATAGCAGGGGGAGTTATATTTGATGGTATTTCCTGAGGGAAGGTCTAGGGGGAGACAGGGGTAAAGCTGGGGCTGAATTTGTTGGCCAGGAGGTTTGCTATATCTTCTGTCTCAGTATAGGTAGCTCCATTTACAGTGAGCTCTGCACACAATTGTGTATACCCTTTGAGGATGCGGACATAGCCAAAGAATGCCTTGTGGTTTCCTTGGCCTGGGAGGCCAAAATTACCTCCAATTTGGCTTTCATAGACTTCATTTGTCCTCTGAGCTGTTTGTTGAGAGTGCTTTTACCCTGCTGGGTGCTGCACCTTGTAATTTTTGCCATGATTTTCTTCCTTCTGTTATACAGTCTATTAGTTTTGTTATTCCACCAGGGTGTCTTGTTTTTTGAGTTAGATGGGTACAGCTGCTCTATGCTGCTATTAACATGCTTATATAGTGTTTCTGTGAACAGTTCTGTATAGGCAGGTGCGTTCTCAGGGTTTATGGGAGCATGAAATTTTGCGGTGGTGGTGCTGCGGTAGTGTTGTCGCCTCACACTAAGACGTTGTCCTGTTCGATTCTCAGCTAGAGCGTCTTCTTTGTGGAGACATGCGTGAATGGGTGTACCTTCGTTGAAGGTTGTGCGTCAGGGCCGGCAACTCAGCACATAAAAATCTACTGCCAATCATTAGCAGACCGGAGTTCTGCTGTGGCGACCCCTAACCGGGAAAAGCCGAAAGACACAACAGTCCTTAATAGCAGGAAATTAGCCTTAAAGTAGTTCCTGAATATTCCAGGATTAGCAGGAGGTCCAGGTTTTATTTTTACTTCAAAGGAGACCATTTTATGGTCTGACTTTAACAGGGAGGACATTACACTAGGAGGTGTGCAACACTTTCACATGTTAGTGAGGACCAGATCCAGTATGATTGCACCCCTGGTTGGTGCATTGACAATCTGGTCCAGGGAGTTTGTGTTTACAAAGCCCAGGAGTCTCTGTGCCTGTACATTTGGTGTCATATAGGATTCCTATTTAATAGGGGGCTAATTAAAGTTCCCCATGAATATGGTACTGGGTTGGATGGTGAGTGTTTCCAGTAAGTTTAAATACATGGTATGGATTTCCTTGGTCATAGAAGGGGATCTATAGCTTGCAAGGAAGTGGTATTGAATTTTGCCTATGGTGATATGAACATGGAGAGGGTCAAGTGCATTGCTCTCTTTGACCAGCCTTGAGGTATATTTATTTTTTATGTAAATTGAGACACCTCCACCTTTAGTCCCTGTCTGTGTAGTAGCTGGTTTAAATGTGTGGAAGGCATTATAACCTTGCAGTTGCCATGTGCTCTGTGTCTTTAAGCCATGTTTCACTGACTGCACAGATGTCAGCATACTCTATGTTGAAGAGAGCTTCTAGGGAGTAGAGTTTATTGTTTAGACTCCTAGTATTGAGCAGTAACACCTTTAGATTTTCTGCTATGTCAGAAGTACTTTCAGTCTGGCACTGCCTAAGAAAGGGAGTATGGGAGGAAGACAATGTTTAACTAATATTCAAAAGCCTAGAGGTGTCATTGGCTAAGCAGCATGATCTGTTAACCATCTTCTTCCATGCTGACAGATATTGCACCCTCTTAAAATGACACCTGAAACTAAGCCAGTTATTAAAGTCAGCCATCTTTTGTTCATACTGAGGCATCACCCTTGGAGAAGGTAAAATGCTGCTCAATGCTAGGCTCATACCAAGCTGGGACACGTATTTCAAGAGATCTATGATGTCTCCCTTCATATAATCTAGGGAGGTATGTCCCAGTTCATTTACACCCACATGGACTATGACTGAGTCATACTGGTACTTGTGGTCTAATGACCTGAGTGCATGTGTAATGTGGTGGATCCTAGCCCCTGAGAGGCAATGACTGTGATTCTCTTCTTACTCAGCTTGGTGAGAAGGACATCGGTGTGTCTCACAATGACCAGAATCTTGGATTGTGTGGTGGCTTGCCTTGTGGACTTAGAAGTAGAGGCTCCATGAGATGTGGCTGTAGGTGTTGATGTGGGTGTTGTTTTGAAAGTGTGAATTTGGGGCTGCTGTGAGTATTTGTTATATGTGTTTCCTCTAGGTGGTCTTTGGGGTTTAGGAAGGTTACATTTAAGTGTCTCAGCATATGTGGGTCTATATGTCTGCTCTGAATTGTGTGTGATGGGTACAGCATGTGTACTACTAACAACCTTACTGACATTAGGAGTACTTTTATGTGAGAACTTTGCTTACGGTGACATTGTGTAAATACATCTCTCACATACCATATCAGTTGATTTGAAATTTAACTGGTTGCCAGTAAACATAAAGCTATTTCTGCATTGCCTCGGGATGCCCATATCCACCAAGATGGTAACAGAGATAGTGGGCCAGTTCATATTCATGGCAACAGACCTTTTTTAATTGATTAGACAGTTGGAATGAGAATATAAAGCAATGTCAGGAGTATCCATTTTGCAACTCCAGGGGCAACGCTTGTCACTGCAAACTAGCTGTCCTGTGTGCAACTAGGCATGGGTGAAACTTCAATCGTCCTTTTACAGGAAAAATATCACTCAAGGTGTCTGTCTAGGGCACTGACAAACTCTTGGGGGGAAATTAATAGTAGACGCTGATGAATTATGGATTAAGTATATAGACATATATTCTCAAGTTAGAAACAAATCAAGTAATGCTTACTAAAAACAAAGAATTAGCTTGTCAAGAATGATGAAAAGAGGGGAGTCATGTGAATAGCTACGGTCTCACCACAGCTTTGCTCTGCTGGGATACAATGCCCCTTTGCTTCTTCTCTCACCAGAAGCAAAACATTAGCACCAATCCCAAGATGAGAAGCAGGCCATAGCCTGTTTGGTGATCCACAGTCTTGTCCCAGATGATGCAAGGGTCTGTAGGCTTGTTGTAGCATTTTTCTGGTAGATGCCTTGGATAGCAACCAGACCAATTAGGAATGTCAAGCACAGACACTCACTACCTAACTAGAAACAGTCATGAATCAATGCACTCTACTCCCTCTCTCATCAGGAACAGAATATATGCACAAATTCCAAGCTGGCACTTATGGAGTGGTATTAGGCTTTCCAGTGATCAGCAGTATCCAAGAAATAATGTCCCTGTGCACCTTCTGTCACCAGGAGAAAATAGAAACACTAATCCCAAGATGACTACTGAGAGGCAGAATGTGGGCTCTCCAATAATTGCTGGTCTTTGAGTAGATGTTACAGACTTTAAAGGTAAGATGGAAAATGGATTAATATCCTATGAGCTGCAGTGTGCACTAAGCAGTTAGATATGACAGAGGGGATAAGTTAAGCTTTAGCTATCTAAGTGGAGATCCACTGATTTTAAAAGAATAAGATAGACTGAAAGGGGTGGACACTTTGTATTGTGGTTCTATGGAATACAGTGGGATGGCCAATACATTTAAATAGTTGAAGGGGAGTAATTTGACAAAATGATAATTTTGTGCATACTCACAACAACTAACGAAAGGAGAGAGGGAAGGATTTACATGATCAGATTAACATAAGGGGCTGTCAACTAGAAAGACAGCCGAGTTTAAAATCACAACAGCACCAGGGTGGGAGGGTGTAAACCTACTTCATTTCTATACGACTCACAAGAGACACAGCTGTGGTCTCTTTCCTAGTCTAAATATGCAATTAAAAGTAGAAAACAAGTAAAACACAGGTAAAATATACAAAATAGTAAAAGGCAATAAAGTAATACAAATTACAACAAATCAAAAGCAAACTATCCTTTCTCTAACAAGAAGTTGTGGCAGAGTCTGGGTGAGTTTTTTCAGTAAAATAGAGGAGAATGACTGTTGTGAGCCTCCATTAATTTGGAATGCAGCCTGTTTCAAGGCTGTAGGTGAAGAGTGCGTCAAGTGTTCCTTTTAAGTCATGTTTAAGACTGCTCAGAAGGCAACTGGGGATGTTGTTGAGACCCATGGAGGCAGACTTCCTGGCTTTAGTGAGTGCTCCCTGCTAATATCTGGGGAAAGTATGTTTAAGGGGATTTTACCTGGTAGATTTGGGGGAGTGGGGGGTGGTGACGTTTGAGCTGCATTTATCAGCCAGTAGACTTGCTATGTCAGCCTGATTGATGAAGGTGGTACCGTTCACCACCAGTTCAGCACACACTGCTGTATGCTACCTCTAAGGTTCTGGACACAGCTGAAGCAGGCTTTCTGATTGTCTTTAGTCTGCAAGGCTATCTTGACCTTAAAGCTGACCTTGATGTACTTAATAAGACCTCAGCTTCTTCTTTAGTTGTATAAGAGAGCACTTGTCTTTAAGGGAATTGCTCTTCCTGATTTTGGACGTGAGTTTTCTTCTTTTATTTTAAACCCCATTTAGGTGAGGATTCCATCAGAGAGTTTGTTTTTAGTGATTGTTTTGGCTTTATTTCTGGTGGGTATGGCAGCCTCAATGGAGCCATCCACATGTTTTTGTAGGGATTCTGAGAGTAATTCTGCTTAGGTAGCTGTGGTCTCAGGTTTTGGGGGAGCCTTGAATTTCGACAAACTGTCACTTAAACAGGATTCAGTTTATGTTTGCATAGTCCTTAACTGTTACTGGTTTAGCTGGATTTTGATAATGGAGAACACTTGACTGAAATAGTGCATTTGCATAATGGTTAAATTTTTACAGCAGAAGCCTAGTTGCGTGCATGCGTACTGCTGTGTTATCATTTTAAATCATGATCACAAAGACATTATTCCAGTCCAGTGCTGTCCATTGTCACCTGCATTTTGTTGTATTACAGCTGGCTAACTTCCCATGAAAACCACAACCCACAACCACAGCCATGTTTAGAGGTCCTAGGATGTACCTTTGAATTAATTTTTTTGAGTTGTCAACTGCAACAAACTGGAGTTGTGTAAGACTACATGATACGCAACTGTCACATCACCTTGAAAGGTAGGAATATTTACTCCTTGCCATACCGAGACAGAGAAATTTAACCCAATTGCTACCTTAATAGGTGGAAAATATGCAAAATTTCATCTCCACAACAATGTGCACAATAAACACTGGCTAAACAGCATGATTAGCTAACATCAGGAATTACTAGAAAACACCTGAGTCTGATTACATGGCATGGTAGACATTAAATGTCATACAAACATTAAAGATAATGACATCTGGATGGAAAATAATAACACCACCCCTTCCATAATTATGCACTTTGTTATTCTACATTATAGGTTTAGCAAGCCTGCTCCAATACTGCATCAACTTCCACACTTGAATGTCGACATTTACATATGTCGTATCTTCACGCATCCCTTTAATGTGACTGAAAAGGTACAGTTTTAATTTTGTATTATCGCTAAAAAGTGAAAGCTAGAGTAGCAAACTCCAGAGTCCAGGCAGTGCTTAACTCTGGCACAGAGGTGTGCAACGCCAACTAAGTGAAATCATCACATGGAGCTAGTAGCAGAGCCCCAGGGCTCCCAGTAATGGAAGACTCTGCACTGAGCATAACTCACATTCGTATTCGTATATACGCGTTACAGTCAGTCCAGTATTCCCCGTTATTGATGGATTTTCTGGGTTTATTTTTTACTTCAAATGAGACAACTTTGTAAATTGACTTCACTAGTGAGGATGTGATATGGGGTGAGGGTGCAACATTGTATGATGTTGGTGAGTACCAAATCCAGTAAGTTTGATCCTGTGGTCAGAGCACGCACTATCTGTTCCAGGGTGTTTGTCTTAGTTAAGTGCAGAAAGTGTTGTGTCTGAGAGTTTAAGGCACTGTGCAGCTCCCATTCTATAATGGGATAGTTAAAATCACCCATGAATAGGGTATTTAGTTAGATAGTGAGTACCTGTAGTAGGCTGAAGTAAGAATTATGAGACTGTAGTGGCATAGATGGTGACCAGTAGCTAGACATGGTGTGGTGAAAGACCTTATCTTTAGTGACATGACATGCACATGGATGAGCTCCATAGTATCATCCTGTTTAACCAACCTGGAAGTCTCTTTGTTGCTAATGTAGATTGAGATACCTCCACCTTTGGCCCCAGTCTGTGCTGTTGTTGGTCTAAATGTGTGGAAGCCACTGCAGCCTTGCTCTTCTGGACTATTTTTCATGACTTTAGAGCAAGTCTCAGTCATGGCACAGATGTCTACAGTCTCCAAAATGAGGAGGGCTTGAAGGGCTTTGAGCACTGAGCAACACCACCTTAATGTTGCTTGGAGACTTTTTCACTATGTTGGTAGCTTTGTCTTTTTAGAATTGTCTAAAAAAGGCTCTGCTGGTGTGGATAAAGTTTTAGTCAATATCAAAAAGCCTGGGGGGACAAGTGCCGACAATCCTTGTCAAAGCAACATGAACTTTTGACCCTGTCCTCTCATGTTGGAAGATATTGGATCTCCCTGCGGAGATGCCAGCAACTAAGCCAGTTATTAAAAATCAACCATTTTATGTTGATACTGTGACATCATCCTTGGTGAAGGTAGAATGCTGCTCAGTGCAAGGCTCATACCTATTTGTGACACATATTCTGAGAGATCCAGTATGTCTCTTTTCACACAGTTCATTGAGGTATGTCTCAGGTTATTTACACCCACATGGATTAAGTCAGAATTGCATTGGTAACTGGGGTGCAGTAACATGACTGTGTGTGTGATATTGTGGATCTTGGTCCAGACAGGCAACTAACCTTGTCTAACCCAGTGAGTTGGGCATCTTTCTGATGTATAATGTAGTCCCCAATGGTAAGAGTATTAGGTAAAGCATATGCTTGCTTTATTAGCTTTGTTCTTGGGGTACTATTGGGTAGAGGCTTATCTGAGATGTTTGATGTTGCTTTTAGTGATTGTTGGGGAGCAATGTTGCCATTAGTTGGCTTTGGAGGTCTTTGAGATTTGGGAAGGTTTCTGTTAAGTGTCTCAGCACAACTCAGTCTGTAAGTGTGGGGAGTGGTGTGTGTGTGAGGGATGTAGTGTGGGTATTCCTGAAAACTTCATCTATATACAAGATTTTTGCATCCAATGAAGTTGTGTATTTACACCTCTCACATTCTGCATTATTTTCTTTAATGATTAACTGGTTATCTGACAACATGCCATAATTGCTATATTGCCTTAGGATGTGAAAATCTACAAGCTGGCCACAAAGACATTTGGAAATTGCATATCCATGTTGTCCTGTCCTGTAATAGGATACATTAAGAAATGATTTTTAACAGTGGTCTCCCAGGGTAGTTTCTGGGGTTAAGGGAAATATTTTATATAATGCTAAGATATGGTAGTGCTATTCAATGCACAGTTTGGCTGCTCTAAGCTGAATTCCACATAATGCTACATTGTGTAATGAGTTCTGGAACTAATCCTAACTTTATAGGGAAATGTTACTGTCTAGGCATTTGTTACTATAGACGGCAAAGTGAACCGCACCTGCCTGGAAGGTAGCTCTGTGCAAACCTGCCTGATTTAACACAGAGAAAAGTTCTAAAAACTGACTCCTATGCCCTCTAGCCAATAAAATACACACTTTGAGCTTCCTGCATTGCTTCCCAACTCAGAGAGACCTTCTGCCACAAGACGAATGATTCTAAAATTTCTTAATGTAAAAGCACAGCCAAACAGCTGTCAAGTGCAGATTAAACAACAAACTACCAAGCAATGAAGCCTGTGACTAAATTGCCCCCCTGAAAGATTTGAAGGCACACAGAACTAGAAAAGCTAATCAACAGAGAAATGACTATTTTTGTGACAAAGTTAAAGAAATACTTTAAAAATGCTCAATACAGTAGTGATCACTGTATAAAGCAAGTACAAATGCAGTCAGGCAAGGAAATATTCTTATCTTAGCTGGCATGGATCTAGATGCAGTTAAACACTGGACATCTGTTGCAGTGTTCTCTGTAAGTGAACAAAGAGCCTTGCAAACTATGATGATAGTTATAAAACAAAACTTAACAAAATTACAAGAGGAGGTACATTTATTACAGAAAACATTCATTAGGTCTTGGAATAAACTTCCTTTGGCTATTAGGAAAGGTTCATATTTGCAAAAATCAACTTTGGATCACTGAATGGATATAACAAAGTATATTAAATGTGGAGTTTGTGATTTTTTTATCAGACCTTTGGGGCACTACACAATTACATCAAACAATGAAACTAGGAAACAATTAATCTAATTCACTTAAATAATTAATCGAACAGCACAGTTTGCATCAGCACACATTCTTCTGAAGAATAAAAAGTATGAACTTCTAATGTCAGGCATTATTAACTGAAAGTAATCCTCAACAATTTACCAAACAAATCAAACATTTTATGAGGAACAGGGCAAAAAATATTCTGTTCAATCAGGGATTGTTGAGAGGCATGATCACCTCTATTGTCAGTACTGGTTCTTTTTGTTTATTCAATTCTTTTTGTATAAAAAAAATAAATAATTCAGCTTAAGTTGTTGTCACTACAAAACTGAATCCCTTCAAGTATTCGCCCTCCTCACCACAGCCATAGCAGTATGTCTTTATCCTTGTTCATAGCAAAATACCACACCTTTTTGAGAAGGGGTTTCTACTTTACAAAGCTATTTTTAATAAGATGTATACATTATTAGCCTTTCCTACCTATCAGAACACCTGGCAGAAACATACTTTTCTTGCATTAATGTGTTGTGAACCGCCCCACACACACTGTGACACAATGTGGAATATCCTTACCTGTACGTTACTCCTCCTCACAGATTCTTTGCATCACAAATCCTTCTTCCTGTCCAGCAGCTGCATTATGAAGTAACACCCCAAAAACTCATTTTCCAATTCCTTTCCATTATCCCCCTGAAACTCGTTGGACATCTTATTGCCACGAGCTTTTATCCATCCCTGTTCATCCGAGGGAACACTGCCAGATCCTGTGGACATGTCATATATGGGAACTTATGAGAATTTACCTGCATCCTAATCTAAGATCTGCCGTGCACTTCATGTAAGACAGTTTTTAGTACGATTGAATTGTGTACAATATTTACACCGTTCAACACTGAGTCGAAAGCTCCAGTTGTCATGACTATAGCATTTATGGCACCATCTCACCTACCCAACAAAAAATAAATCTCAACTACCAAAATGTAGGTCAGTTACATTTAGTTGGTGTCTGTCAACACCTTTTTCTTTGTATTATTTATTTATTGACATTTGATTTCCATGGAAGTCCGAATGGGTAGAAGCCCATTTTCAGAGGAGGCCCAGGGTGAAAAACTCCAGATTACTACAAATCATTTTAAGAACAATAATTTTACAATCTTGAAAAATAAAACAAAAACATCTGTAGTTTAAATAATTATAACAAATTAGACATAATAGGAAAATGTTTAAGAATCGATACAAGGTATATAACAATCATTTAATATTTACAGAAATTTTAGACAGTTTGTAGAAAAATTAAAGATAAGTTGGTCTAATACAAATAGGAATTGCAATATGAAGTGAGTGAAAAACATAGGGAGAAAGTCAGGGAAGAGAATTAGCAGTAAGGAAGTAAGCGAAGAAGGGAGAGTAAGGAGGTAGAAGGAATGAAAAGGTATTTGCTCACATTTAGGGATATAGTTTATCCTGGTTTATTTTTATTTATTTTTATTTTACATTTGTTGACCGGGATAGTCCGACTGGATGCATGTTCATTTTCAGCGGAGGCCCGGGGAGAAAAGCTCCAAGGGTAAGCAGATACAGCATTACATAATACCAGCATTACATATTACAAACAGACTATTTACAGAGATTACATAAGTAAGCAAGTTAAACAAGTTCCACAGGTTACAGTTAGTCCTGAGCACAAGTCAGGATTAAATTAAATTACACAGTAAACTGGTTAACAGATTTTTACACATTCGAGTTAGCCAGGCTTGATACATTGACATAGCCAGTTAAGTGACAAATGTTGTTTGAGTCTAGTTTTAAATTGACCTAAGGTGGAAAGTAAGGTAATATCAGCTGGAAGTGAGTTCCAGGATCTACTTACGGAGTTTGCAAAGAGAGAATCACCGGCTGTGTTATTAATTTTGCTAGTCTGAATTAGTAGTTTGTTAGAGGATCAAAGCGGTCTAGGATTGTTATAGGGGGTGATAATATTTTTTAAGTGCAGGAGTATTGTCCGGATTATAGAGGATTTTATAGGCCATAATCAGTTGGTTATACTGGATTAGGCTGGGTAGTTCAAGCCAACCAAGCTGATTTAGATTGATGCAATGATGTGTCCTAAAAGGCAGCCCAGTGGCAAACCTGGCAATATGGTTATAGCAAATTGAGAGTTTGTTAAGGACAGTCTTGTTTAAATTCGAGAGTAGAGGGGATGCATACAGAAGGGTTGAAAGAAGGTGAGAGCGAGCTATGGCAATTTTAGCTGGAGGAGTTAGGAAGGCTTTTATTCTGTAAAGTGACCCTAGTTTTTTATTGATGGTTTTGATAGTTTGGTTAACATGTAGGTCAAATTTTAGATTATTGTCTATGATGACACCTAATAGTTTTGTAGATGGGTCGGGGAGATTATTGTGCCATCATTTGATTTTATGGTAAAGGTGAAAGCAGTAGATCTACGTGTTGGTGAAAATAACAGCATTTTAGTTTTTTTGGGATTTAGGATCAGACGATGTTCAGAAAGCCAGTTTTCTATTGTATTAAAGGTGGTCTGGGTAGCTGACCATAACTCTACTGGAGATGTGGCTGAGCAAATCAGAGTAGAGTCATCAGCATATTGGATACAGCTGACTTTTGGGATGACAGTATAAAGGTCGTTAATGAAGATGGAGAACAGCAAGGGCCCTAGTATAGAGCCTTGTGGTACTCCAAGGGTGTTAGGTAGAAGGTTAGAGAGTTTGTTCTGCCAGTGGACAGCCTGCTGTCGACCATTCTGGTAGGATTGAAACCATTGGAGGGCTCCAGTATCTAGACAGAATGCTTGCAGGGTGTGGATTAAAAGTTGGTGATCAACCATATCGAATGCCTTGGAAAGATCCAAAAAGAGGGCTGAGGATATATAATTATTGTTGCGATTATGGTTTATGGTGTTAGTAAAGGCTAGGAGGGCTGAAGTAGTGCTGTGATAAGTACGGAAGCCATGCTGAGTGTCTGCCATAAGGCGATTTTGGATTAGGTGGTGCATGAGTTGTCTATGAATACATTTTTCCATAATCTTTGCAAGTGAAGAGAGTATAGCTATTGGCCTATAATTGGAGAATTCAGTAGAGCTGCCTCCTTTGTGAAGTGGGATTACATAGGATATTTTCCAGATGGTGGGAATTTCAGCTTCTGCTATGGTTCGATTGATTAGTATTGAGACGGGGTAAGCAATAGCATCAGCTGATTTTTGTAGGTACTCGGCAGGGAGTTGATCAGCAGAAAGTGTAGTAGGTTTTAATTTTTTGATCAAGGTAAGTATAAGTGAAGTGGTGACTGGTTGGAAGCTGAACGTAAGTAGGTTTCTAGGGGTGCTACTTTCAGGACCAGGGGAGCTAGGAGGTAGTTGGCTAGCTAGGGCTTGAATTGTCTCAGTAAAGAATTGGTTAAAACTATCAGAAACATCTTCAGGAGTTTTATCAATAGTAGTAGCAGGGATTGGCGTTGAAGTTTGTCCAGGATGTAGTAAATTATTTAAACCTGCCTAAAACTTCTGAGGGTTATTTTGACTTACTGTCTGTAAATTACAGTAGTATTGTTTTTTGTCTTGTAAAATTGATTTTTTGGTTTCGTTCCTGGATTGCCTGTATTTAATGTGATCTTGAGGGTCTTTAGAAGAATGCCATAAAGCCCATGCTTTGTTTCTAAGGGTAATTTTGAGTTTAGACTCTATAGAAAGCCATGGTGCAGTTTTTGCCTTGGTTCTCTTTGAACGAACAGGTGCATGCAAATAAAGGATCTCAAGGAATTTGTTGTTAACAGTATGCTACTGCTTCATCTAAGGGGAGGTGTTTTAGAATAGACCAATTACACGAGTTTAGTTCTTGTTGGAATTTGGCAGGGTCAAAGTTTTTATTGTTTCTAACCTTTCTGAGTAAGGGTTGTTGGGAATTAATGGTTTTGTGCTTAATTACATATGTGAGAAGGTGATCGCTTAGGCCATTAAGAAGGGTACCAGAGGTGTACAGTTGGGGGTGACTGTTTATGAGTACCCAGTTGAGTATACTTTCTTTTTGGTTGGGTTTACCTATCCTGGTAGGGGTGGATATGATTTGTGTAAATGCATGCAGGTTAATATGGGTGGTTGGGGATTCTGAGGAACAGGTGCCCCAGTCTATGTTAAAGTCTCCACGTAGTAGGGTTTCTTGGGGGTAGTGACATGATAGCCAGTGCAGGATATCTTCAAATGTAGATATATTGTTACCTGGGGGAATGTACATACAGATGATATTAATGCATTTATTTTTATTAAGTTGCAATTTGGTGGCAAGAATCTCTGAGTTATTAATCTGAGGAGGTTGTATTACATCTATGGTGACATTCAACTCAGATTTATAGAGTGCAGCTACCCCACGCCCCTTCCTCGAAGCACGATCTAGCCTGTGTATGTTGTGTCCAGGTGGTAACACTTCATTGTCTTTAGTGTTAGGTTTTAACCAGGTTTCAGATAAACAGAGAATCTCAGGGGAGTGGACATCCAGAAGTGCATGCAATTCATGTACCTTGTTATTAATGCTTCTAATATTGAGATGACAGACTAGGAGAGAGTTAGTTGGCCTATTAATTGTAGGTTTGTAGCTTAGATTACAAGTAGAGGGGGTATGTGTATCTGAAGTGAGTGGGCCAGGGTTGGGGTGAATATCACCACCAAGTATTAGGTTGAGTCTATACGTGGTGATGAACTTCAGGAATTTGTTTATTAGTTTGTGGTAGTGTTTGGATCTAGAACTAATGTGCCTGGGGCTGAGATGTTGATAGACTGAACAAGATGTTGGATAGGATCTGGTACTGTAAGTATGGTTGAAGGTGGAAGGATTTACAAATGGGGTGATAGTATGGCATTTTGGGGCCTGAAATCCCATGAGAAACTGGCTTTCATACAAGGTAAGGAGGTATGGTGTGAACAAGAGGGGTAGTAAAGAGGAGTATATCATTATATGTGATTCATCTAGTGAGTTAAGGAACTGTTTTACCTGGTGATGCAACACCAGAAGATAGAGTGGTGAGGTAAAGGTACTGGAAGGGGGATGGGAGAATGCCAGATGAAAGCTAATAGGTGCTATTAAAATGTAGGTAGTAAAATGGGGGTGGGTGGAATTATCCCAGATGAAAGCAGATAGGATCTAGAAAGTGGGGGAGTGGCTATAGTACTATAAATTTAGAGGTACTGGGGTGGGAGGAATTGGGGGCAGGAGGAGAGCGAAGAGAGCCCGAAAGCGAGGGTGAATGAAGGGCTATTGCAGTTTACAAGGTTTCCTAAGGTGTCCTAAAGCTATAAGGTAGGTATTACAGCTCTTAATGTAAGAGTCAATTTACTTCAGTTCCAGGGGAAGGAGGCAACCACTCAAGTAGAAACAAAGAGCCCTATGGCTGACCAATATGGTGACCTGCTTAATTACAAAGCACTGTAAGTGAAAGCTTAACAAATGATGTTTGTGTGTAACCTACTCTGTTTAAATGTTGAGAGAAACTGATTGCAGTCCTGTAGACACCGTCTTGTAGGGAACTGTAGAGTTCAACTTGGAAAAGAGAAAAGCAGAAATTCTAGGGTAAGCATGAAGGCAACAACAGGCAGTTATTATATAATAATGCATTCAGAAAGGTTTGGTGGGGGGGGTAAAGTAGCATGCTTCAGAATGAACTAAGATTTATAGCTAAGAAACCTAAGCAAGAGAGCAATGCAGTAAATAAACACTTGCCAGATTTTAAAGATATACCAGAAAAACTAAATCAATTATTCACAATTGCACAACTGGAAAATTGCCAGTAAAAGCACTTCAGGTATAGCTAGCCCAAGTTATTCAAGTCATAAAAGCACTTCTTCAATGTGTGTATGCAATTTAAACATTAAAAAACACATGCAGCAAGGAGGAGCTCTGATTATACACTTTCTCTAGGTAAAGGTTCAGTTTAAACACAAATATTACCACAGAAATTCAGTAAAGTCACTAGCTACTTATAGAGCCTCTGAAAACAATTGAGCAGTCTCTGCAGAACCAGAATTTAGCAGCAGGTCTATCAGTTACACAAAAAAAGTAAAAGATCCATACAATGAAGAAACTTACACTAAGTCACACCAGGTCAGCCAAGGGGGGAAGAGAGAGGGAAATCCTAAGCACCTAGATTTGAAAATGATGCCTGTACTGAATTGTAGCAGTTTAACCTGTTTGAGGAAAGAGGGGGTTGGAGGAAAAGAGAAGGCAGTGGGAGGGGTTACAAGGAATACCCTGATTGACTCAAGACACCAAACCAGAGATAAGTTGAATGTAAAGGCCTAAAATCTGCACTCAGCACTGTGTTATTTGCACTCAGTACTTTACTTTTAATATTACTTGCACTCAGCACTGTAATTTCACTTATGTTTAGCAGGAAAGACAGACCAACATTATAGAATTTTGGGAATTTTTACAAGGGTTACTTGTTCAAATGTCAGGCTATTGCAGTTTACTAGGTTTCCTACGGTGTCCTAAAGCTATAAGGTAAGTATTAGAGCTCTTAATGTAAGAGTCAATTTACTTCAGTTACAGGGGAAAGAGGCAACCACTTAAGTAGAAACAAAGAGCCCTATGGCTGACCAATATGGTGACCTGCTTAATTACAAAGCACTGTAAGTGAAAGCTTAACAAATGCTGTTTGTGTGTAACCAACTCTGTTTAAATGTGTTTTTGTAAGAACAGAGCCAGATTTTAGATAGGAAGTTTTTCAGATTGGTTTTGTAAGCTGGGAGGGAGGGTATAGACCATATGCATACAGATAATGAGTTTCAGGCCTTAGCAACCTTGTATGAGCACAGACAATGCTCAGCACATCTGCTAGATTTATAGTTAGGAGTTTTTGGTCACTAGATCGTAATGACTGACTGGGAAGATAGTTTTGTAGATTGGCAGATAGATGCTGGATAATTTTATAGGTTGCAAAAAGTTGTGTATATGTTAGTTATTGTGGCAGTTCTAACCAATTTTGGCTTTTCAGTGCTATACAGTCATGGGTTCTGAAATGGGGATCTGCTGCAAATTTAGCAACTTTGTTATAGCATTGCTCTAGTTTTAATATTTGTGAAGTCTGGAGGTTAGTAAGGATGGGAGTGCCATATAGAAGTGTGGGGAGGAGATAAGAAGTGGCAAGTGTAGTTTTAGTTGTGTAGGTGAGAATGTTTTTTTCTCCTTAAAGAAACCCTAGTTTTTGATAAGTTTTTCTTATGCAATTATTTATATAGGTTCATAGGTCCATAGGTAAGTACTAGGCCAGCTACCCTTGCAGGCCATTTTAAGCCTAGCCAGTTTCTCTTTTTGTGCTCCAAATAACTGATTCCATTTGGTTATAGATTGTCCTTACCCATCCCATGGTCAATAATTATATATTATCTCTAATAAAAATAACTGGGATCATACCATACATGATTTGAGGGAACCCCTGCATGGGATGAAGCATGTACGAACTGTCTCTGTCTATTACTTGTACAGGGAGCAGTCATGGGGTAAATTTTCTGTTTCCTATCCATAGATCTAAGTTGCACTTGAAAATGGACAGGGATGAACTTTTAATAACTTTTATGTGGCTGGGGAGTCTGTTCCACAGCAGTGGTATCCTTTGAGAAATATACTTGTTGATATCGCAGAATAGGTTTAGATCCCTAGACCAAATATTTATGATGCCATTTGACTTGCTTATGCACAGTAAATCCATCAGTAATGGGTTGAAGGAAGCCTTGTATGCCAGAGGCAGATCACGTTTCAGCAGTCTCTAGGATACTGCATATAGTGACACGGTTTTGAGACAGTCCATGTAGTATATGCTATTTAGGCCTTGTATCCTTTTAATAGGTTCATAGGTTCATAGGTAAGTACTAGGCTATCTGCCCGAATTCATCTATAAGCCTAGACAGAATGCGTTGGCTTTCGCCGCCCCCTTAGATTAGTTCCCTGTGCCTCAGTCCAGCAGAGCTATTAGTTCCCTGTGCCTCTGTCCAGCAGATCCACTGCAGTGATCCCCGGGGTAAATTTTCTGTTTCCCATCCACTCGTCAAGGTTTCTCTTAAAGAATGTTAGTGAGTGGCTCTGCCTAATGTAGATTGGTTGAATGTAAGATTATCATCCACTATCACACCTAATAGCTTGTTATGAGTAATGACTTCGATAGTTGTATTATCAAGAGAAAGGATTTAAAATGTTGTTTTTGCATGGAAGAGGGTTTTGGAGAAAAATACAGTAGTTTGGTCTTTTTCAGGTTGAGCATGAGTTGTGAGTTACAAATTTATGTTTCACTGGCTGTTAAAGCCTCCTGAGTAATTTTTTGGAGGTGCACCATGTTGTCAGATGTGCAAATGAGAGTGGAATCACCTGCGTAATGTATTAGGTGGCCTGTTATGTGGAATTATAGAGGGTGTTTGTGAAAATTTTAAAGAGGAAGGGAACGAAGGATGGAGCCTTGTGACACACTTGTGGTGACTGGGAGGTAAGGAGAGAGTGTGGAGTGCCATTTTACTGACTGCTACCCATTGGACAGGTAGCTTTTGACCCACAGAAGGGTGGGCTGAGAGGGACCTAGTAAGAACATTTGAAGTAGAAGTTTGCCGTGACAAACTATGTCAAAGGCTTTAGACAAGTCTATTAATAATTTTATTTATTTATTTTACATTTGTTGACCGGGCTAGTCTAACTGGATACATGTCCATTTTCAGTAGAGGCCTGGGGAGATAAGCTCCAAGACAGAACAATGAAAACAACAACATAACAAATAAGCAACATTAAACAAATATCATATTTACAATGCATATTACAGGTTAACACAGTAAATGCAGCAGTGCAGAATGCAGGCATAATATAGCATACTGGTACAATATATGATGTTCTAGAGCGAGATAGTATTGTGGTTAATAAGGAAGGAATTACAGTTAATGAGTAGAAGGGGTAGGAAGAGCAAAGTATTAAGAGACACAAAACTAGTCAGGCTTAGTACAGGGGCATAACCACTGTGTTCTGAGGAACACTTTCAATTTGTTTTTGAAGCAGGATACTGAGGGAAGTGAGGAGAGTTCATATCAAGTCAGGGTTAGTACAGGGGCATAACCAGCGTGTTCTGAGGAACACTTTCAATTTGTTTTTGAAGCAGGATACTGAGGGACGTGAGGAGAGTTCATATCTAGTCAGGGTTAGTACAGGGGCATAACCACTGTGTTCTGAGGAACACTTTCAATTTGTTTTTGAAGCAGGATACTGAGGGAAGTGAGGAGAGTTCATATCTAGTCAGGGTTAGTACAGGGGCATAACCAGTGTGTTCTGAGGAACACTTTCAATTTGTTTTTGAAGCATGTTACTGAGGGAAGTGAGGAGAGTTCATATCTAGTCAGGGTTAGTACAGGGGCATAACCAGTGTGTTCTGAGGAACACTTTCAATTTGTTTTTGAAGCAGGATACTGAGGGACGTGAGGAGAGTTCATATCTAGTCAGGGTTAGTACAGGGGCATAACCAGTGTGTTCTGAGGAACACTTTCAATTTGTTTTTGAAGCAGGATACTGAGGGAAGTGAGGAGAGTTCATATCTAGTCAGGGTTAGTACAGGGCATAACCACTGTGTTCTGAGGAACACTTTCAATTTGTTTTTGAAGCAGGATACTGAGGGAAGTGAGGAGAGTTCATATCTAGTCAGGGTTAGTACAGGGGCATAACCAGTGTGTTCTGAGGAACACTTTCAATTTGTTTTTGAAGCAGGATACTGAGGAGCGTGAGGAGAGTTCATATCTAGTCAGGGTTAGTACAGGGGCATAACCAGTGTGTTCTGAGGAACACTTTCAATTTGTTTTTGAAGCAGGATACTGAGGGACGTGAGGAGAGTTCATATCTAGTCAGGGTTAGTACAGGGGCATAACCAGCGTGTTCTGAGGAACACTTTCAATTTGTTTTTGAAGCAGGATACTGAGGGAAGTGAGGAGAGTTCATATCTAGTCAGGGTTAGTACAGGGGCATAACCAGTGTGTTCTGAGGAACACTTTCAATTTGTTTTTGAAGCATGATACTGAGGGAAGTGAGGAGAGTTCATATCTAGTCAGGGTTAGTACAGGGGCATAACCAGTGTGTTCTGAGGAACACTTTCAATTTGTTTATGAAGCAGGATACTGAGGGAAGTGAGGAGAGTTCATATCTAGTCAGGGTTAGTACAGGGGCATAACCACTGTGTTCTGAGGAACACTTTCAATTTGTTTTTGGAGCAGGATACTGAGGGAAGTGAGGAGAGTTCATATCTAGTCAGGGTTAGTACAGGGGCATAACCAGTGTGTTCTGAGGAACACTTTCAATTTGTTTTTGAAGCAGGATACTGAGGGGAGTGAGGAGAGTTCATATCTAGTCAGGATTAGTACAGGGGCATAACGACTGTGTTCTGAGGAACACTTTCAATTTGTTTTTGAAGCAGGATACTGAGGGAAGTGAGGAGAGTTCATATCTAGTCAGGGTTAGTACAGGGGCATAACCAGTGTGTTCTGAGGAACACTTTCAATTTGTTTTTGAAGCAGGATACTGAGGGAAGTGAGGAGAGTTCATATCTAGTCAGGGTTAGTACAGGGCATAACCACTGTGTTCTGAGGAACACTTTCAATTTGTTTTTGAAGCAGGATACTGAGGGACGTGAGGAGAGTTCATATCTAGTCAGGGTTAGTACAGGGACATAACCAGTGTGTTCTGAGGAACACTTTCAATTTGTATTTGAAGCAGGATACTGAGGGAAGTGAGGAGAGTTCATATCTAGTCAGGGTTAGTACAGGGCATAACCACTGTGTTCTGAGGAACACTTTCAATTTGTTTTTGAAGCAGGATACTGAGGGAAGTGAGGAGAGTTCATATCTAGTCAGGGTTAGTACAGGGACATAACCAGTGTGTTCTGAGGAACACTTTCAATTTGTTTTTGAAGCAGGATACTGAGGGAAGTGAGGAGAGTTCATATCTAGTCAGGCTTAGTACAGGGGCATAACGAGTGTGTTCTGAGGAACACTTTCAATTTGTTTTTGAAGCAGGATACTGAGGGAAGTGAGGTGAGTTCACTGGGGAGGAGATTCCAGGCTTTTCCAACGATATTAGAAACGAGGGAGTCGCCAGCCTTGTTGTTTGGTTTAGTGGTAAGTACTAGAAGTCTCTGAGAAGACCTTAAGGATTTCAGGTTTTTATAGGGAGTGATGAGTGTGGATAGAATAGGAGTTTTGGAAGGTTTGTAGAGTGTTGTGGGCTATAGATAGTTGATGGAATTTAATCAGGTTTTGTAGTTCTAGCCATCCCAGCTGCTTTAAATTAATGCAATGGTGGGTTCTAAATGGGTTGCCTGTAGCAAATCTGGCAATGTTATTGTAAGACATTTCCAATTTGCTAAGATTATTTTTAGATAGATTAGTGAAAATGGGTGAGGCATAAAGAAGTGAAGAGATTAGATGAGTGTGTGCTACAGTGGTTTTAGCTGAAGGTAGGAGGAAGGATTTTATCCTATAGAGAGAGGCAAGTTTTTTGTTGACAGTTTTTATAGTATTGTTAATATGGATATCAAAGTTCAGATTGTTGTCAATAGTGATATCCAATAGTTTGGTGGTTGGATCAGGGGATATAATAGTTTTATTGGTATATATCCCCTGATCCAACCACCAAACTATTGGGTATCACTATTGAATAAGGACGAGACTAGTTTGCCATTATTTCTAGCTTTATGGACAGTATTTGTATAGGTTAGAAGGGCAGTGCTAGTACTATGGGAAGGACAGATGCCATGCTGTGTAGGGTTTAGGAGTTCTTCCTGCAGGAGATGGTCTAGCAATTGCTTTTGAATACATTTTTCAGGCACTTTGACGTGGGTGGGGGGGGATGATTATCTAACAGCCTGAAGCGATAAATGTCTGCTGAATGTCCTCCTTTCTGCAGACGGATAATGTGTGACGTTTTCCAGAGAGGGAATGTGGGACTCCTGGGCGGACCTGCTTATAAGGACTGAGACAGGACAGGCAATGCTATTAACTCCTATTTTTAGGTTCTCGCTTGGAAGGTCATTAGCTGCAGAAGAGCATGGTTTAAATTTCTTTAAAAGTAGTTTTATATTGGATGTGGGGCACAGGTTAACTTGGATGTAGTGATATTCGGCTGCTGGGTAGGGGGTTGGGATTAGATGTTGAGGAATCCTTGATTATTTATTTATTTTCCATTTGTTGACCAGGATAGTCCGACTGGATGCATGTCCATTTTCAGTGGAAGCCCGGGGAGAAAAGCTCCAAGGTAAAAACATGTTACAATTATAATTTTGACAAAGAGTAAATAAGCAAATAATAATAAACATGTTCCACAGGTTAGAGTTAAATCCTGGTGAAAGCCAGGGGTAAATTATACAGTAGCTGATTAATAAATTTTACACAATCTAGAAGAGAGCTAGCCAGGCTTGATACAATGACATAGCCAGTTTAGTGCCAGATGTTGTTTGGGTCTAGTTTTAAATTAATCTAGGGAGGAGAGTAAAGTAATGCCAGCTGGAAGTGAGTTCCAGGCTCTGCCTACAGAGTTTGCAAAGAGAGAGTTACCAGCTGCATTGTTAATTTTGCTGGTCTGAATTAGTGGTCTGTTAGAGGATCTAAGCAGTCGCGGATTGTGATAGGGGGTGATTAACTGCAGGAGTATTATCTGGATTATAAAGGACTTTATAAGCCATTATCAGTTGGTTATACTGAATTAGACTGGGTAGTTCAAGCCACCCAAGCTGGTTAAGATTGATGCAATGATGTAATTTTAAAGGCAGTCCAGTGGCAAACCTGACGATGTGGTTGTAGCAGGTTGAGAGTTTGTTAAGTACAGTCTTTTTTATATTAGAGAGTATAGGGGATGAGTACAGAAGTGTTGAGAGAAGGTGAGAGCGAGCTATGGCAATTTTAGCTGGAGGGGTTAGGAAGGCTTTTATTCTGTAAAGTGACCCTAGTTTTTATTGATGGTTTTGATCGATTGGTTTACATGTAGGTTGAATTTTAGATTGTTATCTATAATGACACCTAGTAGTTTTGTAGAGGGGTCAGGGGAGATTAATGTGCCATCATTTGCATTTATGGTAAAGGTAAAAACAAGAGACCTTTGTTTTGGTGAGATTAACAGCATTTTAGTTTTTTTGGGATTTAGTATCAAACGATGTTCAGAAAGCCAGTTTTCTATAGTGTTAAAGGTGGACTGGGTATCAGTCCATAAGTCTGTTGGAAATATGGTGGAGCAGATCTGGGTGGAGTCATCAACGTATTGGATACAGCTGATGTTTGGGATGATAGTATACAGGTCGTTAATGAAGATGGAAAACAGCAGGGGCCCTAGTACAGAGCCTTGTCATACTCCAAGGATGTTAGGTAGTAGGTTAGAGAATTTGTTCTGCCAAAGAACAGGCTACTGTCTCCCATTCAGGTAGGATGTAAACCATTGAAGGGCCTTAGTATCTAGACAGAATGTTTGCAGGGGGTGTATTAGAAGTTGGTGGTCAACCATGTCGAATGCCTTGGAAAGATCCAAGAAGAGGGTGGAGGATATGCGATTGTTGTTGTGATTATGGTTTATGGTGTTGGTAAAAGCTAGTAGGGCTGAATTAGTGCTGTGGTGTGGGCGGAAGCCGTGATGGGTATCTGTCATGAGGTGATTCTGGATTAGGTGGTGCATGAGTTGTCTGTGAATACATTTTCCCATAATCTTTGCAAGTGGAGATAGTTTGGCTATTGGTCTGTAACTGAGCTGCCTCCTTTATGAAGAGGGATTACATAGGATATTTTCCAGATGGTGCGAATTCTAGCTTCTGTTATGGTTCGATTAATTAGTATTGATACTGGGTATGATGGTTAGAGATGCTATACTATCTATAAAATAAGAGCTGAACTGTATTGCAGTTTTGAGTGGTGAGTTATCAGGAGTGGGGGTTGAATTTTTTTCCAGGATGTAGGATTTCTTTAATGGATGTCCAAAATTTGTTCAGGGTTGTGTTTAGAATTATTCTGAAAGTAGTTATAGTATAGTTTTTTGTCTTCATTTGTTTGGTTTTCAGTACGTTTACTAGACATTCTGAAAGATTCGAGTTATTGAGGTGTTTTATATGTTTGCCATTCTTTACATGCTTTTTCTCTGTCCTGCATTAACATTCTAGTCTTTTTGGATACCCAAATTGTATTATTTTTCAGTCTCTTCCTTCTAGGAAGTGCAAGGCTGTTTAGGATATTTAGAAAAGTTGTACTGAATTCAATTACAGCATCATCTAAGGGGAGGTTTTTTAGGAAGTTTCAGTTACTAGATGATAGTGTAGTAATGAACATTTCTGGGATAAACTTAGAAAGGTTAAGTGTTGTTTTATAAGTACGCTGTTTAACTGGATGTGTGAGATGAGTAATTGTATAGATTGTGAGATAATCACAGAGAGACTCTGTCATTGTACTTGTGATGGAGTATTTGCTAGGGTCTGATACTAGGATCCAGTCTAATAGGGAATTTGATGTCGCTACAATGCCTGAGGCTATTAACTAGTTTTGTGAAACCATATAAGTTTGTGCTAGATGTAGGGGAGTTACAGCTTACGCACAACAAAATGACATTCACATCACCTAGTAGTATGTTTTCTTGTGGAAATGTTATGGATATAAAACAGGTTGTCTGCCATTTTCTGAGACTAAATAATTGTTATATGCAGAAATGTCTACTGGTCAAGCAAAAGAGGACAGTGGCCACCTTAGTGAGAGGTTCTTAGAATGCACGGACTATTTTACAGAGACTTTCAATCACACAGCAGGCATGTATTTAACTGAATAAAGTTATCATACAGCAAGGTTTTCCATGATAAACATTCCTCACATAAAACACTGACAAAATTCTCAGTAAACTTGTAGGTGTAGGGCCTTGTGGCAGAGCTCCTAAAATACCAAGGCCAGATGTAGTGACCGCAGGCCATTAAACAGTGACAAAATTCTCAGTAAACCTGTAGGTTTAGGGCCTTGTGGCAGAGTACCTGCAGTATCGAGGCCAGATGTAGTGAGTGGAGGCTCTGCTCTATGAAAGAAGACAGTGACTGACTGATATTTACAATTTTATATAATTATATATTCTGACATGGAAGCGTGAACCCCTCATGACAGACATTTAATTCATCACTTATGGCAAATGATGGTCCCTCAATTTAATTCATCACTTATGGCAAATGGCAGTCCTACAACATCACACATTTTACCCTGCCAGCATAAAATATTGTCATTCAACTACAACATGCATCATAACAATAACATGTTGTAATAAAAATTCCAACAAAGCAATTAAAGAAATATTTACTCAGATGTCCTGTGGTCTCAGTTTTCTGCATGCTTCAAAAATGAATCCAACAGCTGATGTGTTTTAAAAAAAAATGTCAAAACAAGCTATCTTCTGAAATTAATAAAATCAAGCAAAGCCATGGTTTTGAACCCAAGACTCTTAATCAGCATATCTTTCTCTGAAAATACCAGATGTTATGGAGTGACTGGACCACTGCCACCTCTATGATACCAAGATGACAGGATGCCACTCACTGTGATGTCGAGGTGGTTGGCATTGATAGGGTTTGAATCCCACAACTGCCAACCAAAGGTGAAGTAATAGTAATAAAATATACAGAAGTCTATTCCAACAACTAACTTACCAAATAAGACTTGTCCCAAAAGCAGAAAAAGAATATGCACTGCTGTCCTGGGTATAAACATCCCACATTCACAACCAGACTGAACTGTACACAAGCAACTTAAAAGGCAGAGTCTTTGGTCAATCACTCCAGGGCCTTACTAACCACTCTTTCTCTTCCTCTGTGAACCATTGTCTTCCAGAGAAACTGCCTTTCATACAAATTATTTTTATAAACTTAATCATATACACACACACACACACACACACACACACACACACATATATATATATATATATATATATATATATAGGTCTACTTCAAAACATCTAAAACGCATAACATCGAATTTCATAACATCTAACACTACAAATAAGAAAAATAACATCCGCTCCACATATAACGACACCAAACTACCAAACACACTTTTTACTACATTTCTGTAGGGGGGCAAGCCCCCTGCACCTCCCGCATCCCCCTGTAAATTAAATATACCAACTCCAAGATCGCACTACAATGGGAAAAAGTTAATTTCCTAACCCCACTATATCAAGCCCCCCTGCAGAAACATAGTAAAAAGTGTGTTTGGTAGTATGGTATAATTATATGTGGAGGGGATGTTATTTTCTTGTGATTTGTACTGTTAGATGTTATAGGGCCATAGGTTCATAGGTAGTTACTAGGCTATCTGCCCGAGGGCATTTATAAGTCTAGCCAAAGTGTGTCAGCTTTTGCCACCCCATTGATTAATTAACTGAGCCCCTGTCAAGAAGAGCCAATGAAGTGATCCCAGGGGTGTATTTTCTGTTACCCATCCACTCGTCAAGGTTTCTCTTGAAGAGTGTTGGTGAGGGGCTCTGCCTAATGTAGTTAGGAATTTTGTTCCAAAGCATGGGGAGTCTCTGTGACAGGAATCTATCCCTTCAGCATGTTTTATTTATTGTTGTGGTGAGGTTTAGCTCACTAGAGCGAGTGGCTCGCAGTGACTTGGATTTCTTTAGGTGGAGCATGTTCATCAATTCTGAGTTGGACATGGCTTTGTAAGTCAGGCAGAGATCACCTCTGAGTAAGCGATATGCCACTGAGTACAGCTGGAGTTTTTCCAGTCGGGCTGCATAGGACATATGTTGAGACCAGTTATCCTCTTGGTGAGGTACTTTTGTGGTCTTTCCAGCTGTTGGAAGTGTCTGGTGAGGTACATCCCAAACAGGGCATTGTACTCTATGATGGGTCTGATGAGTGACGAGTAGAGGGGCACTATAACCTCTTTATTTCTAGATGCGAACCCTTTAGTAATTAGATGGGCTACATAGAAGGATTTCCTAACTACTTTGGCAGTATGATTGTCAAAGGAGAGATTACTATCTACCTGGGTGCCCAGATCTCTTATTAAATCTTCTGTATTAAGGGGGCTGCCACCTATGTGGTAATTCATGGATGTTTTGTTTTTCCCAAATGGGATGACTATGCATTTTTTGTTATTTAGCTTGAGACCATGACTTTGACACCAGGTGTCTGTCTCAGTAAGGCCCTTTTGGAGAAAAATTTAAATTCAAAGTTTTAGATGTTTTGGGTTTTAGATGTTCTGGTCTCAATGTTATGAAATTAGATGTTTTGAGGGGGACCCATATATAGGTTTACTTCATAACATTGAAATTTCATAACGTTGAATTTCATAACATTGAGACCATAACATCGAAAATTCAAAACACTGAAAACCCAAAACATTGAAAGCTCAGAATATTGAAAATTTGCTTCATAACATTGAAAACTACATTGCACAAGTAAATAATATCAACTCCACCTACAACAACAACTAACTAACAAACGCACTTTCTACTATGTTTCTGCAGGGGGGCAAGCCCCACTGCACCCGCAACACCCCCCGTAAATTAAATATACCAACTCCAGGATTGCACTACAGTGGAAAAAAGTTAATTTCAGTGTTTGGTGATTGTGAAATTCAGCGTTATGAAATTTCACTGTTATGAAGTAGACCCATATCTATCTATATATATATATATATATATATATATATATATATATATATATATATATATATGGGTCGACTTCAAAGCATCGGATTACCACTTCATCGAATCCTACAACATCGATATGACATCAATGAAACTGCAGAACATTGAACACCTGGAAAATTGAAAACTAACCCTGGGAAAACAAGTAACCCAACATAACATCAAAAAAAATTAAGCAAATCAAACCCACAGAAGTGTGGGGGCAAAGCCCCCCCCCACCCCCAATGTGGGGGTCTCCACTCCCACCCCCCCTAACTAAATATACCAACTCTGAGGTGACACTACAGTGGAGAAAGGGAAATGCTCACCATGGTGACTAAGTGGTTCTTTTCCATGGTAAGTTTTCTATCTTCTGGGTATTCGAAGTTCTGCAGTTTCGGTGATGTCATCTCAATGATGTGGGATTTGGTGAAGTGGTAATTCTTTGAAGTAGACCCAAATTTATATATAGGTTTGCTATCAAAATGTAGAATGAAGATTTGGTGAACATGGGAATGTCAAAAGTCATTAGGCTGCCTCCTGTGTTGCCAAGCTTCACAACTGTGAATATTCAGTACAGAAAATACCGCCATATATTTGCACATATGTAGTCCAAGATTTGAGTAGAACTCATAATACAGTGGGGGTTGGGAAATTACCCTTTTCCCCACTGTAGTGCAATCTCAGAGTTGGAAAATATAATTTGCAGGGGGTGTGGTGGGTGTAGGGGGGCTTGCTTCCCTGTAGAAAGGTTATGTGACGTGATTTGCAGTACTGAACTGCAAAAAGAATGTTGAAACTGCAAATGCTATCTTTTCACTACATGCACTCTGACATTCTGAACTAATTAGTATGCAGGAAGTGGTTTTGCGAATTCGATATTGCGAATGTTTTTTGTGTCATTCGAACATGTGATAGTAAACCTATATATATATATATATATATATAATATATATATATATATATATATATATATATATATATATATATATATATATATATATATATATATATATATATATATATATATATATTACATACCCACACATATGGATCTAGTGAGCAAGTTGATTGGTTGATTCAGTGTTTCAATATACTTAATGTTGAATTGCACAAGGTCGGCATGCTTTGTGCATGCTCCGAGGTTAGTTCTCAGAGCATTTAATGTTTCAAACAGTGTTTTTGCTGGGGGCAATCTCCCTTTTGCACCCTCCCATGTGTGGGGCTGTGCCAGCCACACCCCCTTATTAATTATATATGCTAACTTCAAGATCTCTTGATCTATGGGGAAGGGGCATATTCCTTTCCCCAGGGATCATCCTTTATCACACAGCTATCAAGCAAATTCAGTGTCGACCAAAGTGGGTTCATCATATAGTGGCCAGTCTTAACCACAATCAACCGGCCTAAATGGAAAATATATATAACTTGAAGTTTATAACAGAGAGTGTTCTGAATAACAAACATTTTTTACTTTGCTTTGCTGGCTTAAGAGGCTGAATTCTCTCACAGCCAGCTGCTGTGTGTGCAGTGTGAGTACAACTGGGAATTTACCTTTTACCTGTTGTACAATCTTGGAGTTTGTATATATAATCAATAGGCGGTATGGGGGGAACTTGCTCCCCTGCATAAAATGTTGTTTTATATTTTTTTCATTGTTTTGATTTTCTATCTTTTAAGATCAATCTTTTTCTTTTGCTCATGTGAGAGCTCAGTTTCTTTAGATAATCATGTATATATGCCATGTATTTAGTAGAATGTCAGTTTGGTTGACATCTGTTTTGTTGACTAAACTTGGTCAGTTAAACATATGATTGAAAGGTGTGTGAGATCAAACAATTCATGGGGCTGGGGAATATGCCCTTTCCCTGATCTCAGAGTTGGTTTACATAATAACCTGTTTCTAGGAGAGTATAGCATGGCATAGCACATAGTTATGCACAACTTTTTCCCAGTCCCCAGTAGTTATCACATGACATCATCATCTTAACACTGGAGAAAAACAAGTAGTGAAATGAATTATTTTACTCATCATGGCAATGTTTCTCAGAAATAAAACATTAATTACCAGTATGTATCCAAATGTGCTTCTTTCTGTTGTTTCCACCTTGGTGCCTTTGTGATATGCAAGCCATTAAAGTCTATCAGCAATTACGTCTCAAAAGTCAGGTCCTGTCTGGTCTTTCACTTTTTTAGCTACACTCGGAAGAGAAGGCACACAAGTCTGCAAATAAATCACACTTCAAAAGATATTCCATGTTCTTTTACATTCAAAAACACAAAACGTCACATATTCTTAAACCAAGAGAACAAAGACCCTAAATTCAGATAAAAATAGAAATGAGGAAGAGAAATTCATGTTGCAATTTAACTTAGTTTCCTTGGCATCACACATGGTTGGAAAGCTTCTTACCCCAGGAAAAGTACTTGTGCCACATTGACTCAGTTTGCTGCAACTTATGCCATTTCTAAAACTTTCAAACATCCGGGGTTCTACTGAATATACGTTCACTGCTTCCAGTTTCCTTCTGGGCTGTATAGAAGCGGCTGTTTGTAAATATTCTCATTTAGCATTCCAGTGTTCTCTTCTTTTCCATCTCAACAACATTTTCTTTTGTATTAAGATTGTTTTTTTAAGGAAATGTACCTTAAATACAATGCAACATTTAACATTATATAACTGAGCACCATTAGTTAAGCCATTAGAAGTCCAAATGTTGCATCATATCAAAATAAAATAAAAAAAAAAACAGAGGAGTATTCCAATCACTTCTGTTTGTTTAACACTCAGTCAGTCCAACCCATGGGAGACAGAAAAAAATAAATTATTCCAATTTTTAACTAACTTTTTCCATACTTTAAAACAAAAAGTATAACAAAGAAATGATTACTACTCATATTCAACACCAAGATGGCAGAGACAATTGCAAGTTCTGATCTGGAATTGCTATCAGTCAACAATGCACATCTCTAGAGGGTGGTCTTGAAATTCTGAGTGCCTAACCAGTCAAACTAATCACTGTATCTCAAATGTGTTTCAGTCTTTCACAGTCCCAGACCATGTGCAAGTGGTCTGCCTTAATGACCCCACATTTCCAACATGACCTGCCCTCTTTCCCATATTTCTGTTAAAAAAACGAGAAGTGGATACTGCCACAGATGTAAACACATATAACAGTGCAAATCTCGCCATAGGAGGGAGCCTGCCTTATATTAATAAACATGAGGTATATGCCCAATCCTGTTTGGTAATATAACTGTGTAAAAGTTGTTGTTATTTATTACATACCACCCTAAGAGGGGTCACCATTAAAGTGTTAGAATGTTGATATATTACTTTGAACCTTACCTGAAAATCTTGGCTACTGCTTAGATCGTCCTAATTTTTACTCACCTCTTTGATCATAAGGGCCATCAAAAACTTACAAATATGCAAGGAGACTAGTAATTGGTGCTCCCTCCATGAAATCCACCTCCAAAAGGAATTTATCTTCATCTTTCTGGATCTGTGCATGAAATATAAATTACTTTGTTTCACCTACTACATCCAAGAGATAAAATATACCATTAAAAATCCAGTCCTTCCAAAGCATAGGAGCGTTATCAATCTGAATTTCCATATTCGCCCATAGCCTAGATGTTGGAAGAATTGACTTGTCCTTTCTATGATAAAATCTTTACACTGAAACTGATTCTCAAACTTTTCCTCCAGTCCTCCTGGATCCCATATCCTGCAGGACAATCTATTAATAATCTGAGGGCAAAACTTTATAATAATATTAAATTCCACTTGAAACCATAGTGGTTTTATACTTCTTGCTTTTATATATTGACTGCCTACTACTGCTTTGACATAAGTTTGGAAATTTGGTAAATCTAATCCACCATCACCTACCTGAGCAAAAAGCTTGTTCAGACTAACCTGGGTCTGCCATTTTGCTAAACGAACTTGAGCAACACTCTCTGCAATGTCCTAACATATTGTGCAAAGATAAGATGTGGTACGTGCACGAGAATAAACAGTATCCTTGGCAGAAGTAAAGTTTTAGCTATCTGAATTCTAGTCAGAAAAGGTAATGTCATTGTATGCCACTCCTGAATTTGGTCCTGTAGAAACTATATCAAGGAAGCCTTCAGTTTAATATTCTGTGATGGAGCAATATCGTTCCAGTACCCAAATATTCTACCCTTGTAACCAACTTTCAGGGAAATCCCTCTCAGTATCGTTCCAGTACCCAAATATTCTACCCTTGTAACCAACTTTCAGGGAAATCCCTCTCATTCCCTTAAATACTCCAGTGCTCTTTGTGTAATGGGAAAGAGTTGCATTTTTGAGATAAACAAAAATAAGTTACTATTTATAATACAACTACAGTCTGACAAAATTTTAATAGTTTTTGTGGTGATGCATTCCATCACTCTATTGTTAAATAAATTCAGACACAAATTTGACAACATCCTTGCCAAGAAAGTTAATAGTAAAATGGGACTTCTAGACCAGCATCAGTTAACTGTCTGTAATATGCCCCCTCCCCCAATAAAAAGTATACAAGACAACAATTGTCCTAACTTAGTCCAAATAGTCTTTTGGTTGTTGCCTCCTGACTCGTCAATGCTCAGGGCTTTTTCATTTCCTTAATATTTTCTGTGGTTAAGTCCATTTCCTGTGAGCCCTGGTGGTCTCCATCCACAGGGGTCTCAGACCCACTGGAGTTATAATTGTGATGCTTCTCTGCATAAAAAAAATCTTTGTCTTGACCCACCCTGATTTACTGGTTTCGTTAAGTATAATGGGACTAATTATTTAGCTGGAGTGGTGAAAACTGGCTTGTTCCAGTTTTTATTCTCCACTTGCCCCCTCAGTCATGTTCACTATATCAGCATGTGATTTTTTCTTATTGGCTTCCCAATCTCACAGAAAGCATCTATATCAGAAGGAACCTGGCAAGAGAATCTATATCAGAAGGAACCTGGCAAGAGAACTTTTATTAGAATTAGTGTTGCAGCATACCTTAAAGACACACCACACCCCAATTCCCTTCAGGATACTTAAAGACACACCACACCCCAATTCCCTTCAGATACTTTAAAGACACGGCACACCCCGATTCCCTTCAGTATACCTTAAAGACACACCACACCCCAATTCCCTTCAGGATACCTTAAAGACACATCACATCCAAATTCCCATCAGGATTCCTTAAAGACACACCACACCTCAATTCCCTTCAGAAAACCTTAAAGACACAGCACACATCAATTCCCTTCAGAATACCTTAAAGACACACCACACCTCAATTCCCTTCAGAATACCTTAAAGACACACCACACCTCAATTCCCTTCAGAAAACCTTAAAGACACACCACACCCCAATTCCCTTCAGGATACCTTAAACACACATCACATCCAAATTCCCATCAGGATTCCTTAAAGACACACCACACCTCAATTCCCTTCAGAATACCTTAAAGACACAGCACACCTCAATTCCCTTCAGAATACCTTAAAGACACAGCACACCTCAATTCCCTTCAGAATACCTTAAGGACACAGCACACATCCATTTCCTTGCCCACCTGAGATAAGCAGTTAGTTATTTTCTTTTTTTAAACAGGCTGCACCATAGCCAGGGACGATGCACACATACTGGCATGCCAGTTTCAAGTTACAGGCTTATTCTCTAGTTGTTTGAATTTTTTCAGTCATTGTAATCCAGGTGAGTGAAAATTAAATGTCTGGGAAACATTGAATTAGGGTGGATATGTACAACATTGGCCCATTTGCCCATCCAATAATGTGTATGTGTGGGGGGATGAACTCCTAATAAGTTACATAACTCTCTTCTAATGAAGCCTCAGGCATTGATACCTTCAACTCACTCTGGTAAACCAATAACACTGAGATTACTTCACCTAGCTTGATTTTCGGTGTCATCAGTCTTGGCATCTATTTGCCAAGCATGTGCCTTCAGACCAGTAATCTCTCTAGAATTCACAGAAACATTCTCAACCTGCTTGTGCAGTTCCTTTTGCTGGTATGTGGTAGTCCCACTTAATCGCTGTAACATTTTGTCATCTTGTCCCATTTCTATGTTGTTAGATGCAACGTAACTTACATTAATGATGTTCAATTTTCCAAGGACTTCTTAATGATCACAATGTCAGCTGAAATATCTGATGGGAAAGTTGACACCCCAAAGTGCTGTAGCATTCACTCACTCACCCTTCAAAGGTGATATGGTAAGAAGCGGTCAAAAGGCATATAAGAACCAACTATTAAATGTCACACATCACAGACAAAACTAAAAAAATCTCAATATAAACTAAGGCTCTGAATTCACTTGAGAACTGTGCACAATCCCCCAAAATATTTTGTTTTTGCTGAGTGTCACCTCTACAACTTTTCCATGAGGTGCTAGATTCCATTAAAGATTTAGGAACCAGCTAGTCTTATAACATTTATCCCAGCTCTGCAAAGCTTTGCAGAACCAAACATTTCATCACCAATTTAGTTTTACTTTTCTACTCGTAAAGAATTTTCAAGCTCAGTAAAAACATCTTTTTTTCTACAGGTAAATCATCTGTTTGAGTACAAACTGTTGACTAAAATGCAAAAGGGTCGACATTTACTTCAGAATACAGAATGTTAATCTTTTTCAAATAGCAGATGTCAGAAATCCATTCATCTCGGAAGATGATGATGATGACACACTTTTTTTCACTTCCTAACTGCACTAATCCTTTAAGGATAAAGATAAACAATCAGGACTGTTGCATATAGATTTTTGGACAATTTCAGATCTTTCCTGCTGTGTGTTAATACTGGACAGCAGGTCACTATATTTGATTTTTGGCACCAGCCATTGCAGCCTAGTTTCCATTTTCAATGTCTGCTGTGGCAGCTGCCTGTATAGTTTTTTTTTTCACATTTAACATTTCATGTATTATTTCATATTACTGTACTGTCTGAACACCTGACCTTGGGTCATTATTACCTCTTGTTCCATAGCCACTTTCCCTGAATTTCTATTTAGAATCATTTGCTAGAGTCATTTGTACCTTACCTGTCATGACCAACAGCTCCTTAATGGACTGCCTCCACCATATTACTGGATTATTTGTTTTAACTGAGATTGTTATCTCAGCTTTTCATACTATAGTTTATATTCTGCTGTTACAACTGCACAATCAAACTGCATTCATTAGTGTTTCTGCATTAGTGTTCTCGGACTTTATTGTATTCATCTAAAAGTGTTTTAGGATGATGTTGGACTCTTCTGATTCAGAGTTGTTTGTGTTTACATTCATGGCCTTTTCTGGAATATTGATTTTCTGTTGGTCAGTTTGGACTGCTCTCCTTAGAGTTGGTCGTGTTTACATCCATAGCCTTTTCTGGAATACTGATTTTCTGTTGGTCAGTTTGGACTGCTGTCCTTAGAGTTGGTCATGTTTACATCCATGGCCTTTTCTGGAAAACTGATTTTCTGTTGGTCAGTTTGGACTGCTCTCCTTAGAGTCGGTTGTGTTTACATCCATGGCCTTTTCTGGAATACTGATTTTCTGTTGGTCAGTTTGGACTGCTCTCCTTAGAGTTGGTCGTGTTTACATCCATAGCCTTTTCTGGAATACTGATTTTCTGTTGGTCAGTTTGGACTGCTGTCCTTAGAGTTGGTCATGTTTACATCCATGGCCTTTTCTGGAAAACTGATTTTCTGTTGGTCAGTTTGGACTGCTCTCCTTAGAGTCGGTTGTGTTTACATCCATGGCCTTTTCTGGAATACTGATTTTCTGTTGGTCAGTTTGGACTTGCTCTCCTGATTGTCTTCTGCGGTAGTTGTTGCTTTCATTTGGTCCTACCTGGCCTATTTTATTCTAAGTAAGTAAAGCATTGTTTCTTAGGTCCTACAGTCATTTATATCCATTATCAGTTTGTGCTTCAGAGGTGTAACAACATTACAACTGCCAAGGTTAGGTTTTTAAATAACCTCTTAGTGGCAAGAGATGGAAGGTTGCATTTAGTCACTATCCTACCCAACCTATCTCTAACCTTTGATCTTACTGAAGGTGTCATCTACTACCCCTTATGTGATTTGCCTCCCAGATATCTGAACAAATGCAGGGGGTAACTTTAGCATTAATTCCTCATCATCTTACCCTCTGATAGGCTGCCTCACACTGTAATCTATTTTGGGGTATCTTTTATTCTCTGTTTATGTGCTCCCACTTATTTATCTCATTAAGAGGACAGGACTTCAGTATAATCATTTGCTGATGGTACTTGGCTTTACTTATTCTCTCCTCAGGAGACCACAATCTACTATCCCCTGGTCATATGCTCTGCATCTCTTGATAGTTGACAAGACTGAGTACCCTCCCCAACTGGATGAAGTACAGCTGTGACATATTCAATCTAGCCAAGACTGAATCTTTTGCCAGTTGTGATACACCTCTTCCTTCTGATATTCGGCTCATTAACCATATGATTGCTTACAAGGGTAGTCACCTGAAGTTTGTATCAAAGGTATGAGACCTTAGTGTTCCTCTTGTTAAACCACTGACATTATGCTACTAGGTGACAGCTGTGGTTAAATTGCCTTATTATCACCTGAGGCACGTTACTTGGATGAAGCACCATTTTCTGTCACAGGAACTAAAGACAAGGGTGGGGGTTCTTTTAAACAAGTGGGGGGTTCTTTTGTTGCTTCTTGACAATGATGGTGCTCTTTATCTGAGGCTGTACAGCTATGAGCTTGATTGGCTGCAGCTAATGCAGAAATCTGGTATGTTTGTCACCATGAATGCCACAGTACTGTCATAATGGATCTACTACAATTTATCGAAGTTTCAAAACTTCGAAGACCATATGGCCGAGACCATATGATCAAAGTTTTTAAACTTCGAAATAAAAATAAAAAACACAAAAAGTAAACAAAGACGTTATAATTACCTTTTTGCACCCCCCACACCCCTGCTACTTAAATATACCAACTCCGAGACTGAGGAAAATGGCAAATCCCAAGTTCACGCTGTAAGATGATCTCAATGCAAAGTGTTCGAAATTTCAAAACTTCAGTCATATGGTCTCAGCCATATGGTTTTCAAAGTTTTGAAATTTCAGTAAACTGTAGTAGATCCGTCATAATACACCCATGTTACTGGATCTGTACTGGCTTCATATTAGAGCCCAGATATCTTGCAAGTTTCTGGTCATGGTACTTTAAACCAGAAGTTGTCTGGATTCCTCTGATCTCCAAGATCAGCTAGTCTTCTGCCCACTGGCTGAGGCCATCTCTTCAGCCAGACTGGCACATTTCTCAGCTGTAAACATTTTCACAGAATGTCCAGATTTTGGTTTCATATTTTGGATCCATTTCTCATAAAACTGGAGTTTTCTGGCAAGTGATTGACAAATCATTGAGGGTTGAAGTCAGAAAATAATGACAGACATTTGAGTTTCAGACTTCATAACCTTCAGAAAAGTCATGCTAATAAAAAGCCCATTGTTCTATCAATTGTTTTTAGTTTGTAAGAGCAATATTTAAAAAGTGCCCCTATTTGGACCTTTGCTCCCCCCCATTATAGATGGCTTTCTCCAGATTTCATGCTCTACGAGGTTGAGAGGTATTCACACTGATGTTGCTGGAAGCTCCCAGGATGTATTCACAGACTACATGGCCACAATTCTTCCTGTGCCCAACAGCTGTAGAATAAACTAACATTGTGTCTTCAAGTTCACCAGTTTTGGAAGGTTTTAAGAATCACTTAAAGACCCATAATTGTAGAGTGTTATGGAAGCGTTTTTGTAAGTATTTCATGAACACTGTAACTGCCTGTAAAATCTTGCTTTATTATCATAGTATTTCTATGTAGTTATGTATTTTGACTGTTTTTATAGTTTATTATTTTTACATTGCCTACTGATTTTGTTCAATCAATAAAGTATTTATGTATTTATTTTCAGATAACTAGTCATTAGACCTGTTTCAACCATTTCTCAGACATCACTAGGCACAGGATCATATGAATTAATGGAGCTGTGAAGGAATATATTAATTTAATCTTACTTTACTTAATAAATCAGACTGCAATCTTTTTTTCAGGCTTTACAGAGGAAATTTATAACATGACATATGCAGGGGAAGATTGAATATGAACTCTACCTTCACTAACAAAAGAACGCAGTACAATTTTATATTCCATTTTATCTTGAACAAAGATTGAATAATAGAAATGAAATTCATAAGTAGCAAATCAAAAGTCAAAAATAATACTTTTTTATGTGAAAGTCTCATTTTTTTCACATGAAAGTCTGAAGAAACTTAACTCATCATCTTTTAACAAATAGTCTTTTGTATAGCACATTGTCCAGATTTATACATACTTCTGGCTCTTGCTGTTATCTGTCTGTCAGGCATTACGTCAATTCACCTTAAATGTGCAAAAACACTTCTCTCTGCCAACACCAAAATGTATAACATAAGTGCAGCTGTGTCAGTGAAAAAGTAGTGGAAAGCATTTAAGAGCATACTGTATATGTATCTTAAAACTCACTTCTCATTCATTTTGAAACAAAACTATTTACTTATATTAGTGAAAATGCATTTCTCATGAATATTCTCCACAAAATGCATATTAACGTGTAGTTTCTTCACATTCTTGTGGGATGAGAGGCTAGATTCTGCCCTTCTGAGGTGAGTTCTGGTTAAAGGATTATTGTGCTTGCTTATTTGAACTATTTCTTTCTGAAATTGGTACGCCTTGTTTGCTGTAGCATAGACTAGATTCAGGCATGCTGAATCTAGCCTTGTTTGTATAACTGAGCACTAATCCAGGCCATCTTTTTAATAGAAGGTTCCCCTGCACCCTAGTGGCAGGAGTGTGCAGTTAGAACTTGTCCAATCGAAGACTGCTGGAATGGGGGTCAGTTTTTAGCTTTTTATTGGTTATTTTTTTTAAATCAGTTTACTGATCTGCTCTTCAAATTTTCCCTTAGAACTAGCCATTTTTTTTTTTAGTTTTAGTACTCAAATCTGTTTCTTTGAGCTCAGCACTTGGTCAGAACTCAATGTAAGCACTAAATAAGCTACAAGTTACTACAGCACTCAACTTTCCTCACTTGTCTAGAGGAAAACAGTTTTTAGTACTTAATAAATAAGCACTTATCCAGGCATGTCTAAGGGTCAGCTCCCAGTGTTTTCTCCTGTCTACCTGATAAATCTGGGCATCTTGGGGCAATGCAGCAATTGCCTCATGTACACAGACAACCCTCTCCTCCTACCACCCAACCAACACTACCACCTGTGAGAGATGCACTTATATAGCCAAACTGGAAGCAAAGCTCTCTTCAGCCAAGACTGGACTAGACAGTCAAGAGGAGAAGAGGTAAACACTTGCACCACACCACACTCATCACTTAGACCCTCAAAACCTACACCACCAAAACACACACATAGCAACACAAAACACACACCTACATTCGCTGAGGCTCTCAATAAAAATCTGCCCAAGCAACAGAGACCTCCAAAGCAGAAACACAAGCAACCTCCACCTCCCAACACAACCCAAATGACACATAGCCCACAAACTCAGTGTGCCACTCAACCACAGCCCATAAGGCATAACAATGTACCCAACACTCTAGTCATAGGTGACTCTATAGTCAGGCACACTGATGTTCCACCCATCAGGCTAAACAAGGAGAAAGTTACTGTCAGCTGCCTGTTGGGTGCCAGGATCTGCCACATAATGCATGCACTCAGGTAACTCCACAACAAGTACAAATATGACTCTGTCATTGTCCATGTTGGTGTGAATGACCTGAGACGTACCTCCCTGGACTACATGAAGAGAGACATGGAGGAGCCCTCTGATCTTGTAGCTCAGGCAGGTATGACTCTAGCCCTGAGTAGCATCCTGCCATCACCCAGAATGATACCACAGTACAAGGACAAAATGATTGATTTCAACAATTGGCTAAGCTTCTGGTGTCATTCTAAGGGGATCCAGTATCTGTATGCCTGGGATGACATGATTGACAGACCACGATGCTTTGCCACAGCTGGCCTGCACCTGTCACCCTTGGGATTCTGGATACTGGCTAAGGCTCTTGCCACCCCTATCATGGCTTTTTTAGGCAAGGTTCAAATGACAAATTCACCACCGTAACAGGTACAAGCAAGCAAAATCTGAGGGTAATGCTACTCAATGCTAGATGTCTAAACCTCAAAATGCATTCACTCGAGGCATTCCTTAAAATGGAGAACATCGACATCTGTGCAGTGACAGAGACCTGGTTCAAGGCTCCAGAGAGCACCCCTGCATTACCAGGCTATAATTCATACCACACCTTTTGGCCACCTAACCTGGACTGAAACACTAAAGGCAGAGGTGTGGCCATATTCATTAAGGATATCCACACCTCCAGGCTAGTTGCTCAGCATAATGCATCCGAGATTATCCAAGTGCAACTAACTCTGGTTAAGACCACAATCCAAATTGTAACTTGCTACAGATCCCCCACCATGCTCCAGGACTCCCACTCCTCATTTCTTGATACACTGGAAAATATTAGGGTACAACCCAACACCCTAATAATGGGCAATTTCAACTAATTCACCATTAACTGGGAAAATTACTCATGTACCAACTCTTTTGCTCAACATTTTCTGGAATTGATAAATTCCAACGCCTTGGATCAACTTATCCACACTCCCAACAGGGGCATCAATATCCTAGACCTGGTCAATACCAGCATGGGTGACTGGTGTTCCACACCAGAGGTCAATACCTATTGGTCAGATCTGAATACAAGCTAATCACCCTAGACATCCACATCCCACTCCCACCCCCATTAGGGAAACCACCATAAAAAAATTCTCCAAAGCCAACTTCACACTTCTTAAGACAGAAGTGGCAAACTTCACGACACCCATGCAGATGGACAATAGAGGTACGACCACTGAATCCTACACAAATGCACTTTATAAGCACTTACACGAGTGCATGGATTGTGCTATTCCTAACAGAACCAAGATGCTATCCTCCAAAAAAAGGAAGCCAATCTGGTGGTCCCCTGCATTAACAAATTCTACAATATACAGAACCAACTAATATTGACAATATCCTGGCGGATAGGTTCAGTGCTAACTCCCCCCCCCCTCTCACTCCCTAAAGGGCCCATCTTTATACTGGAAGAATGCAAAGTTCCTGTAATCATGGCTGCACAGGCAAAAACTACACTCTCCAAAGCCAAGAACACATCATCCATGGGATCTTACAACATCCCAGGCTGCGCTCTACACGAACTACAGAATGAACTGGCACCTCACCTAAGCACCATGTTCAATCATAGCCTCACCTCAGGCTTTGTGCCCACTGAATGGCACACAGCGACAGTTATCCCACTCCACAAAGTGGGAGCCACCACGGACCCCGGGAACTACCACCCCATTAGCCTAACAAGCCTGGTCTGCAAGGCCATGGAACGCATCATCATGCAACTTATAAACAAAGACATTGGTAATCTCCAAACTCTGGACCCCACCCAGTTTGGGTTTGTAAAAGGCAGATCATGTCTCCTAAACCTGATAGACTTCTTTGAAACAGTCACCAAAGCCGTAGACAAGGGTAAGGTGGTTCACACAACCTATATACATCTCACCAAGGCTTTCAACACCATCCCCCACTCTGGAATTATAGATAAACTCTCTAAACTAGGTATAAATCCCTATGTCACAAGATGGGTTGCCAACTGGCTCACTGACAGAACCCACACTGTGAAAGTAGCAGACTCCAAATCTGACTTCAGACCAGTGACAAGTGGAGTACCACAGGGTTCAGAGTTCTGTGTCCTCTCCTGTTTGGTATCTACTTTTCTGAAGTACAAGCTAACACAGAAGGTCTTTGGCTAACAAAGTTCACAGATGACTGCAAACTGGGAGCCATAATCAAAACTCCTAATGATGTGGACATCCTACAAAAAGGAATCACTGAGACAGATGCCTGGTGTCAAAGCCATGGCCTCAAACTCAAGGCCAAAAAGTGCATTGTCATCCCCTTTGGTAAAAACTCTGCACCCATGAGCTACCACATGGGTGGTAGTCTACTTAACACCGAAAGTGTGATGAGACCTTGTGACACAGGTGGAGAGTAGTATCTCCTTTGATAATCACATTGTCACAGTAGTCAGGAAATCCTTATATGTGGCACACCTCATCACAAAAGGTTTCTCATCCAGGAAAAAAGAGGTCATTGTTCCCCTCTACTTATCACTCATTAGACCCCTTATAGAGTACAATGCCCCTTTTGGTTATGAACCTCTCAAGACATCTACAACAACTGGAAAGGTCGCAGAAATACCTCACAAAGAGGATTACTGGCCTCAAACAGATGCCCTACGCAGACTGTCACAAAAAACTCCAGCATTACTCCATCGCATGTCGCCTACTCAGAGACGATCTCTGCCTAACATACAAAGCTATGTCAAACCCAGAGCTGTTGGACATGCTCCACTTAAAAAAATCCTAATCTCTCAGAGCTACACACTCTAGGGACCTAAACCTTGTCACCACAATAAATAGAACATGCTGGAGGGATAGATTCCTGTCCCAGAGACTTCCCATACTCTGGAACAAGCTACCTATCTATATCAAACAAAGCTCCTCATTAGCACTCTTCAAGAAAATCTTCAAGAAAAATCTTTATGATTGGATGGGAAATAAAAAATTCACCCTGGGGATCACCTCTGTGGCACTACTTGACAGGGGCACAGGAAAATAATTTTCTTGGGTGGTGAAAGCCAGGGTACCATTTTGGCTAGGCGTATATAGGCCCTAGGGCCAATAGCCTAGTGCCTACCTTTGAACAAATGAGTTAAACAAAATATTTATTTTTGGTTTATGTTAAAAATAATATACAGTATAGATGCATAGTTATGCAAACCACAAATACTTATTGTAGTTCTCAGGTTTCACAACTGCATTCTAATATCAAAATGCAAGTGTATAAACAGAGGACTGAAGTTTAAGAAAGTATTGAAGGGGTTAAGGGATGTTACTATGATCAACAGAGACTGGTTTGTGAAGGAGGAAAGAACAAAATGTGAAAGAGATTTCATTTTATGTGAGCTCTGACCTCACCAGGTCAGGGATGAGTAGGTAAAGGAATGGTGGGGGATTAGCATGTACTGGTACTGAAAGATACAAGGTCAAAAAACAAGACAGGTTTCTAGGCCAGGTGGCTTGTGTTTTTAAATCATTACAGTTACTAAAAAACATGGTTGTTAAGTGTTCACATGCAGTACTACGCGAGAAGTATGAGAGCCTGTAGAGACCCTATTTGTTAACTAATACGAAACATCAGAATTCTGCAGGCATGTTACTGAGAAATGACAAATAAACTATATGTTTTTGCTGCTTGGTGAGACTGATTTGAAAATGTTGTGAAGGCAGTCTCCCAGCACTGACATCTGATTGATTTAAATAAAAGACAAAATGATTTGCACATCCTGAAGAGTTATTCTTGACTGAAGATTAACAGGTAAATCAGTGTTATTCTTGTATATTTTAACTGAATTATAACACTTAGTAGAAAACTCTCAGGTCTTTAAGTATTATGTGGTTTAAAGCAGTTATATATTAGTTAGTTCATTACTGCAGATCAAATGATGGACCACCTGGTCATAAATAACCAATCCAAAATAAACAACTTATTAGAATTAACAACTCCAAGTTCCACTATCAAATAAATGCATAATGTTGATTCAGCTACCTTGTAGAGTAAGGCACTTAAACAATAATTAATTAAACTGAGCATCACAAACTTATATTCAGACAGTTCTATACAAAGTATTCATGTTTCTTACAATATGACTGATGCTTTGTGACATCATATATATAGGTTCATAGGAGGTTACTAGGCAAGCAGTCCTAGAGCCCTTACAAGCCTAGCCATGTTAATCCCAAGTTACCTCATCTGGCCTTATTAAGTGAACATATTTCGCAGAGATAGTCTGTGGTCAACACTGACTCCCCCTGTCCATGAGGGACATGGGTGTCACCCCCAGGGTGAATTTGAGGTCTGACATCCATTTGTTCAGGTTGCGCTTGAATAGGGTCTGTCAGGAGCTCTGCTTCATATGAATTAGAAGTTTTCTCCAGAGAAGCGGCAGTCGCTGGGAGACATATATGCCTCTCCAGCATGTTGTGTTAATGTCACAGGTTATGTTAAGATACCTAGAGTGTGTGACTTTTGTGCCATTAGATTTGTGTATGTGAAGCATATCCATCAGGTCAAGGTCAGAGACTGCCCTGTAGGCCAGGTACAAGTCTCCTCTCAGCAGCCTATATGATACAGAGTACAGTGACAGGGCTTTTAGTCTATCTGTGTATGTCATGGTTTGGAGGCCATGTATTTTCTTGTTGAAGAACCTCTGTGGTCTCTCCAGCTGCTGCAGGTGTCTGTTGAGGTATATGCAAAAGGGAGCCTTGTACTCAATTAGTGTCTGATGAGGGTCAAGTACAGTCGGTTTATAACACCCTTAGACCTGGATGCAATGCCTTTACTTATGAGGTGCACAACATAGAATGTTTTCCTTATCACAGAGGAAATGTGGTGGTTGAAGGTTAGATTGCCATCTACCTTTGTTCACAGGTCTCGCACCACTGGGTTTGAGCTTAGAGGAGGTGTTGTCAATACTGTAGTTAGTGGGGAATTCCACTTTGCCAAAGGGAATAATAATGCACTTTTTGTGTTTAGTTTTAGACAGTGGCTTTGGCACCATTCATTTGTCTGTGTTAGCCCTTCCTGTAGTATGTCAACATCATTAGGGGACTCAATGATTGTACCCAATTTGCAATCATCAGTGAATTTGGTAAGCCAAAAGCTATCTAATTTTGCCTGGACTTCTGAGAAATAGATTCCGAACAGTAAAGGACCCAGCACAAAACCTTGTGGTATGTCACCAGTGACAGGTGTGTGGCGTCACCAGCTTTGACACTATGTGTTCTGGCGAGAAGCCAGTTAGCTACTCATCTAGTGACATAAGGGTTAATCCCAAACTGAGAGAGTTTTTCAATGATACCTCAGTGGGGGATTGTGTCAAAAGCCTTGGCCAAGTCAAGATAGGCAGTATGCACTGTCCTACCCTCATCCAGGGCTTTGGTGACTTTCTCAAAGAAGTCTACCAGGTTTAATAAGCATGACCTACTCTTAATGAAGTCAAACTGAGTTGGGTCTAGAGTTTGAAGGTCGCCTATGTCCTTGTTGATAAGGTCCATGATGATTCTTTCCATGGCCTTGCAGATGAGACTGGTTAGACTTATAGGTTTTTAGTTCCCAGTGTCTGTTGATGGCCCCGCTTTGTGCAAGGAGATTACTGTTGTTTTTCTCCACTCTGCTGGAACAAAGGCAGTTTTCAGGCAATGGTTAAAGAGAGCTCTAAGTGGATCTGCTAGGTCCTGTTTTAGATTGCTTAATATGCATCCTGGGATGTTATCTGGCCCCATTGAGGATATGTTTTTGGCCTTGGAGACTGCAGATAAGATCTAATCTCTGGAGATACTATGCAGAGGACTGGTGCTAGGTATTCACTGGGCTATGGCCGGTGGGGACAGGGGGGTGAAGTTTACACCAAATCTGTCAGATAGCAGGTTAGCAATTTCCTTTGGTGCAGTATGAGTGGTACCACCGATTACCAGTTCTGCACAAAGCCAGGCACTCCCTTTTAGGTTTTGGATATAATTAAAGAATGCCTTATGATTATCCTTAGCTAGGAAGACTATTTTAGCTTCATACTTAGCTTTAGAGAATTTCACGAGATTTCTGATTTGCTTGTTCAAGGGGAGAAGGGAATTCTTCTTCTGCTGAGTCTGTTCCATCTTATTCTTAAACATCAGTTTCTTCCTCTTGTTATATAACCTGTTTATAGTTGAGGACAGCGAGGGTAGCTTGTTTTTTCAGGCAGACCTGGTTTTCATCCAGTCAGGTACAGCTGAGTCTATACAGCCGCAAAAGTGTTTTACAGGGCATCTGAGTACATCTCTGCATAGGAGTCTCTATTATCTGTGAGTGTGTGTGGGGGGATAAAACTTTTTAAACCATCGCTTATTAATTTGAAGTTAACTTTGGAAAAGTTCTTCAGTTTTTTTGCTCCTGTGGGGGTGTCAGGTCCAATAGCTACTTCAAACAAGGCAGTTTTATAGCCTAATCTTACCTGGGAAGGCATCACACAGGGGGCAGTGAGGTGACTCCACATGTTGGTGATTACTATGTCTAGAACATTTTAACCCCTTGTGGGGTGCAGACTAGCTGTCCCAGAGCATTTGAATTAAAGTACAGGAACCTCTGGGCAAGCATGTTTGCACTCATATATGTCATCGAGTTGATGGAAGGATAATTGAAATCGCCCATGTCTAAGGTGTTGGGCTGCATAGAGACTGAGTCCAGTAGGTCCAGGTAGGTGGTGTGCTTTTCTTCATCCATGGTGAGGGCCCTATAGCTAGCAATGAAGTGGTAGGGTATTTTGCCCAGAGTTAATTGGACATGAAGTAATTCTAGAGAGTCATACTATTTGACCAGTCTCGAGGCTGACTAGGCTTTAATGAAGATGGATATTCCTCCACTTTTGGTTCTTTCATGCTCATTTTGAGGTCTGAAGTTGTGGAAGACATTGTAGCCTTGCACGGCTGAGGTGCTGTTCACTGTGCTGAACCATGTCTCAGTGTCTGCACAGACATCAGCATCTTCCAAGATGAGGATTGCTTCCATGGAGTGCAGCTTCATGTTTAGACTTTTAGCATTAAGCAGCAGAACCTTGAGTTTGCCTCACGTGGTGTTTGTTACATCAGAAATTTTGTTGGTTTGACATTACCTAAAAAGGCACTATGGGGGAGGCAAGCATCTTTGACAGTATCCGAAAGCCTAGAGGAGACAAGTGCAGACCATCTCTGGCAAAGCAGCATGGCCTGTCGACCATGTAATCTAAGGTTGACACATAGTGGATCCCCCTGGACTTACACAAGAAGCTAAGCCAATTGTTGGAGTTGATCATTTTTGTTTATACTGGGAGAAGGTAGAATGCTGCTTAGGTCTATTGTCATACCTGCCTGGGACACAGTCTGAGAGTTCAGTCATGTTTCTCTTCATATAGTTCAGAGAGGTACATCTCAAGTCATTCAACCCAACATGAACTATGACTGAGTCATAATGGTACTTGTTGAGTGACTTGAGTGCATGCGTGATCTGACAGATCCTGGCAATTGACAGGCAGCTGACTATGGCCTTCTCCTTGTCCAGGCTGGTGAGGGGAACATCTGTATGTCTCATTATGGAGTTTCCTATGACCAGGACATTTGGTTTAGTGGTGCTTTGCCTTAGGGGTTTATTTGCTGGGACACATTTGTATGTGTTCATGTGTAGTGGTGTGCCTCAAAAATTTTGGCACACCATCAACAAGATCTTACATCCTGGTAATCCTTCTACTCCTATCCCCTCTTCTAATAGCTCAGACTTGGATATAATCACCTTTCTAAACTCCTTTTTCATTGACTGGATCCAAAACTTGACAAAAAAGACAATACTTCCCACCCCACTACCAATCCCCCTCCTTCTGCCCTCTCTCCCCCTTTCTTTCTTAAGCCCTCCCCTACTGCTTATATTAGATAACTTCTTAGCACACTTAAACCTTGCTCACCTTCTGCGGGCAACCTACTGCCACTTTTCCTAAAACTTGCTGCTAAATTTATTGACAATCCCTTCTCTATTTTAATCAATAGATCTATCCAAGAATGCATGGGTCCTGAAATCTGAAAGAAATTCTATGTCTTACCCCCTACGCAAAGGCAGTAACTCCTCAGACCCCTCTAATTACAGGCCTATCGCTACACTATCCCCCTTATCAAAAATACTGGAAAATGCATTCATAAACAGCTTCTTGATCATCTTATATGGGAAAACCTCTTAACCCCAACTCAACGTGGTTTTCACCCCATCACAGCACTTCAACTGCACTCATCTCCTTTACTAAGACCATTGAAAAATCATGTGACAACAACAAACTAGTATCTCGTCTTTTCCTTGACCTTTCTAAAGCCTTTGATACCATCTCCCACAAACTTCTTTCCAAACTGTCTCGCCTTAACCTCTCCAACGCCACACTTTACTGGTTCTCCAGCTACCTTTCCAACAGATTCCAGTCTGTAAGGTGTCTCTCTGCCTCCTCCCCTTTCTTTCTTGTTCAAACTGGAGTTCCTCAGGGCCCCATTCTTTGACCCTTATACCTCTCAACTGTACAGATTTTTGCAGAATGTCCAGATTTTTGCCTTATATTTTTGGTCCATTTTTCATACAAATGTGGCTTTCTGGCAAATTAGTGACAAATCATTAAAGACTGAAGTGAGAAAATAATGACAGACATTTGAGTTTTAGACTTCATACCCTTCAGAAAGTTCATGCTAATGCAAAACCTATTATTCTATCAACTTTCTACGTTTGTAAGATCAATATTTCAAAATTGTCCCTAGTTGTACCACTTTATTTATGGCTTTGTCCAGATGTCTTACTCTAAGAGGTTGAGAGGTATACTCACCCTTACCCAAGAATCACTCCTCTCAGTGGAACACTGGCTAACCAGTAATCAGCTCCTACTCAACCTTAAAAAACTAAACTTTTACGCTTCCTCCCAAAATCTCTACAACAACACAAAAATTCCTTCACTGTCACTTCCCTAAACAATACAATTATCTCTGTCAAATCGCATACAAAATTGTTAGGTGTTACTGTTGATGACCAACTTAAATTTAACATCCACATGACACACCATAAAAAAAAAACATGAAAAACTAGAGCTGTTATATAGGCACAAAAATATCTCACTAATGAAGCCAAATGTTCTCTTGCTCAGGTTTCCTACTGCCCACCCTATTGTATAAGGCATCCATCCTCACTAACTTACAATCCAATCTATTCCTTAAACTTGAAAACACATAGCAAAATTGCTAGATTTGCTGCCAACCTCCCCTGTCACTCCCACCACTGCATAGCTTTAAAAATCCTGTAGTGACTTGAATTCCAGCAACAACTCCTGCTTCCTTAACTTCATAGCTCTCACTCTGTCCTAAACAGACCATTCTCCTGTCCTGCTGTCGCAAACCTACTCTCACTCTACTCCCCAAAAGGTACTCTCAGAAGTTATGACCTTCTAATCTTAAAAATTCAAAAGACAAATAAAAACATAGGCAAACTTCTCTACAGTCACTATATAGCGAAAGTTTGGAACAATTTACCTCTATGCTTAAGAACTATCTCTAACACGTATAGCTACAAAAATATCTCTTAAGGGCTACCTACTAAAATCATGGTTCTGCCCTTGTTCTGCACCCACTTAATCTACCTTCTCTCCTTCCACCTCATTTTTCACCCTGAGCTCACCTATAAATATGTTACTACTACAGATATTGGGGTTATTTTTATTTTGGATGTTTAGTAGCCTCGATTGTAATCAGTGTTAATGTCTATTTTGCTATCTGATTGTAAAGTACCCTTTTTATTATTTTGTTGCAATGTTTATCTTGTAAAGTTGCATATGTTTTGGATCTTTTCTCCTCTGGTCTTTGCTGAAAATGGGTTTTTAGCCAGTCAGACTAACCCGGTTAACAAATGTCAAATAAATATATAATAAATATTTGAGTAACTGTAAGTATACTTTGTTTACATTTGGGAAGTCTCTGAACTTTTGGTAAACTTCTAATGAGTACCTCCACATATGTTGGTCTAGGTGTCATGTCTTTAGTTTGTGTGAGAGGTGAAGAGTGTGTACTGACAACCTGTTGGTATTTGGATTGTTGTTACATGAGAGAGGTGATTCCAATTTCATAGTGTACTTACATCTCTCACATAGGGCATTTGTTTGCTGTAGGAGTAAATGATTGTTAGTATACATGAGACAATTAATATATTGCTTCAGTATTCCCATGTCAGTCAGGCTGGTGGGATGGGAAACTGTCTATTATAGCAGGTTCTTACTGTATGAGCTATTAGGGAAAGGAGTGGGAACAATTGACCATTTTTTGCCCTAGGACTATCAAGGGTTGTTAAATTGTGGGCTATGGATGAAAGGTGTGACAACAGTGGTCACTGCACAACTAAGTTACCTTTAGTGCAACAGAGAAGTAACAGCCTGCATTTAATTGCTGGAACCTCTGGTCTGAGAGACTGCCTTCCAGTCTATCTGCAAATATACACAGCTGAGTATATATTTTGTGGTTATAGAGTTTGTTAATTGTTGCTTAAATCTCTGTTGAAACTGTTGTCTCCCTGTTCTGAAAGACTGCTTTCCAATCTCTCTCTGCAAATACACAGAGCTGAGTATATATTTTTTGTTTTTAGAGTTTGTACTGTTAGTTGTTGCTTAGATCTCTGTTGAAACTGTTTTCCCCACCACCCCACTTTCTGCTGTGTCTTCAGTTGGTATAATTGTTTTTTACAGCTTGTGTGTTATCTAACTCAAGGATCACTTGCATAAAATTTGACCTGTTAGTAAAAGCCTGCATTTAATTACTGGAACCTGGATTCTGAGCGACTGCCTTCCAAACTATCTGCTAATATACAGAGCTGAGTATATGTTTTTGGTTATAGAGTTTGTTAATTGTTGCTTAGATTTCTGTTGAAACTGTTGTCTCCCTGTTCTGAGAGGCTGCTTTCCAATCTCTCTGCAAATATACAGAGCTGAGTATATATATTTTTTCAGAGTTTGTACTTTTAGTTATTGCTTAGATCTGTGTTGAAACTGTACCCCCCTATTTTCTGCTGTGTCTTTAGTTGGTATAACTTGTTTTTACAGCTTGTGTGCTATCTAACTCAAGGATCACTTGCATAATATTTGACCTGTTAGTAACAGCCTGCATTTAATTGCTGGAGCCTGTGTTCTGAGAGACTGCTTTCCAGACTTTCGGCAAATATACATAGCTGAGTTTTTTTTGGTTGTAGAGTTTGTTAACTGTTGCTTAGATTTTGTTGAAACTGTTGTCTCCCTGTTCTGAGAGACTGCTTTCCAATCTCTCTGCAAATATACAGAGCTGAGTATATTTTGTGCATTTGGAGTTTGTACTTTTAGTTGTTGCTTAGATCTCTGTTGAAACTGTCCCCCCCTGTTTTCTGCCATGTCTTTAGTTGGTATAACTGTTTTTTACAGCTTGTGTGTTGTCTAACTCAAGGATCACTTGCATAAAATTTGACCTGTTTGTAACAGCCTGCATTTATATGCTGGAACCTGTGTTCTGAGAGAGTGCCTTCCAGACTATCTGCAAGTATACAGAGCTGAGTATATATTTTTTTGGTTATAGAGTTTTTTAATAGATCTCTGTTGAAACTGTTGTCTCCCTGTTCTCAGAGACTGCTTTCCAATCTCTTTCTGTGTACTCTTAGTTGCTGCTTAGATCTCTGTTGAAACTGCCCCCCCTATTTTCTGCCATTTCTTTAGTTGGTATAACTGTTTTTACAGCTTGTGTGTCATCTAACTCAAGGATCACGTGCACAAAATTTGACCAGCTAGTAACAGCCTGCATTTAATTGCTGGAACATGTGTTTTGAGAGAATGCCTTCCAGACTATCTGCAAATATACAGAGCTGAGTATATATTTTTTGGTTATAGAGTTTGTTAATTGTTGCATAGATCTCTGTTGAAACTGTTGTCTCCCTGTTCTGAGAGACTGCTTTCCAATCTCTCTGCAAATATACAGAGCTGAGTATATTTTTTGTTTACAGAGTTTCTAGTTTTAATTGTTGCTTAGATCTCTGTTGAAACTGCCATCCCCCACTTTCTGCCCTGTTATTAGTTGGTATAACTGTTTTTTACAGTTTGTGTGTTATCTAACTCAAGGATCACCTGCATAAAATTTGTCCTGTTAGTAACAGCCTGCATTTAATTGCTGGGACCTGTGTTCTGAGAGACTGCTTTTTTTAGACTATCTACAAATGTACAGAGCTGAGTATGTTTTTTTTTGGTTATAGATTTTGTTAATTGTTGCTTAGATCTCTGTTGAAACTGTTGTCTCCCTGTTCTGAGAGACTGCATTCCAATCTCTCTGCAAATATACAGATCTGAGTATATTTTTTGTTTTTAGAGTTTATACTTTTAGTTCTTGCTTAGATCTCTGTTGAAACTGTACCCCCTTTTTTCTGCAGTGTCTTTAGTTGGTATAACTGTTTTTTACAGGTTGTGTGTTATCTAACTCAAGGATCACTTGCATTAAATTTTACCTGTTAGTAACAGCCTGCATTTATTTGCTGGAACCTGTGTTCTGAGAGACTGCCTTCCTGACTATCTGCAAATATGCAGAGCTGAGTATATATTTTTTGGTTATAGAGTTTGTTAATTGTTGCTTAGTTCTCTGTTGAAACTGATGTCTCCCTTTTCTGAGAGACTGCTTTCCAATCTCTCTGCAAATATACAGATCTGAGTATATTTTTTGTTTTTAGAGTTTGTACTTTTAGGTGTTGTCTAGATCTCTGTTGAAACAGTCCCCACCCATTTTTTGCCTTGTCTTAAGTTGGTATAACTGGTTTTTACAGCTTGTGTGTTATCTAACTCAAGGATCACATGCATAACATTTGATCAGTTTGTAACAGCCTGCATCTAATTGCTGGAACCTGTGTTCTGAGAGACTGCCTTCCAGACTATCTGCAAATATGCAGAGCTTAGTATATTTTTTTGGTTAAAGAGATTTGTAATAGATCTCTGTTGAAACTGTTGTCTCCCTGTTCTGAGAAACTGCTTTCTAATCTTTTCCTGTATACTTTTAGTTGTTGATTAGTTCTCTGTTGAAACTGACCCCCCCTATTTTCTGCCATGTCTTTAGTTGGTATAACTGTTTTTTATAACTTGTGTGTAATCTAACCCAAGGATCACAGGCATAACATTTGACTTGTTAGCAACACCCTGCATTTAATTGCTGGAACCTGTGTTCGGAGATACTGCCTTCCAGACTATCTGCAAATATACAAAGCTGAGTATATATTTTTTGGTTATAGAGTTTGTTAATTGTTGCTTAGATTTCTGTGGAAACTGTTGTCACCCTGTTCTGAGAGACTGCTGTCCAATCTCTCTGCAAATATACAGAGCTGAGTAAATTTTTTGCTTTTAGAGTTTGTACTTTTAGTTGTTGCATAGATCTCTGTTGAAACTGTCCCCCCTATTTTCTGCTGTGTCTTTAGTTGGTATAACTGTTTTTTACAGCTTGTGTATTATCTAACTCAAGGACCACTTGCATAAAATTTGACCTCTTCATAACAGCCTGCATTTAATTGCTGGAACCTGTGTTTTGAGAGACTGCCTTCAGCAAATATACAGAGCTAAGTATATTTTTTGGTTATAAAGTTTGTTAATTGTTGCTTAGATCTCTGTTGAAACTGTTGTCTCCCTCTTCTGAGAGACTGCTTTCCAATCTCTCTGCTAATATACAGAGTTGAGTATATTTTTTTCTTTTTAGAGTTTGTACTTTTAGTTGTTGCTTAGATCTCTGTTGAAACTGTTCCCCCTTCATATTTTCCTCCGTTTCTTTAGTTGGTATTACTGTTTTTTTTACAGCTTGTGTGTATCTCACTCAAGGATCACTTGCATAAAATTTGACCTGCTAGTAACAGCCTGCATTTAATTGCTGGAACCTGTGTTCTGTGAGACTGCCTTCCAGACTATCTGCAAATATACAGAGCTGAGTATATATTTTGTTGTTATACAGTTTATTTGTTGCTTAGATCTCTGTTGGAACTGTTGTCTCCTTGTTCTGAGAGGCTGCTTTCCAATCTCTCTGCAAATACACAGAGCGGAATATATTTTTTGTTTTTAGAGTTTGTACTTTTAGTTGTTGCTTAGATCTCTGTTGAAACTGTCCCCCCCTATTTTCTGCCTCATCTTTAGTTGGTATAACTGGCTTTTACAGCTTGTGTGTTATCTAACTGAAGGATCACTTGCAAAAAATTTGACCTGCTAGTAAAAGCTGCATTTAATTGCTAGAACCTATGTTCTGAGAGACTGCCTTCCAGACTTTCTGCAAATATACAGAGGGGAGTATATTTTTTTGGTTATAGAGTTTGTTAATTGTTGCTTAGATTTCTGTTGAAACTGGTGTCTCTCTGTTCTGAGAGACTGCTTTTCAATCTCTCTGCAAATATACAAAGCTGAGTATATTTTTTGTGTTTAGAGGTTGTACTTTTAGTTGTTGCTTAGATCTCTGTTGAAACTGCCCCCCCCCTATTTTCTGCAACGGTTTTAGTTGGTATAACTGTTTTTTACAGGTTGTGTGTTATCTAACTCAAGGATCACTTGCATAAAATTTTACTTGTTAGTAACAGCCTGCATTTAATTGCTGGGACCTGTGTTCCGAGAGACTGCCTTCCAGACTTTCTGCAAATATATAGAGCTGAGTATATATATTTTTTTGGTTAAATAGTTTTTTAATAGATTTCTGTTGAAACTGCTGTCTCCCTGTTCTGAGAGACTGCTTTCTAGTCTCTCTGCAAATATATAAAGGTGAGTATATATTTTGTTTTTAGAGGTTGTACTTTTAGTTCTTGCTTAGTTCTCTTTTGAAACTGTCCCCCCCCCATTTTCTGCCATGTCTTTAGTTGGTATAACTGTTTTTTTGCAGCTTGTGTGTTATCTAACTCAAGGATTACTTGCATAAATCTTGACCTGTTAGTAACAGCCTGCATTTAATTGCTGGAATCTGTGTTCTGAGAAACTGCCTTCCAGACTATCTGCAAATATGCAAAGCTGAGTATTTATTTTTTGGTTATAGAGTTTGTTAATTGTTGATTAGATCTCTGTTGAAACTGATGTCTCCCTGTTCTGAGAGACTGCTTTCCAAACTTTTTCTGTGTACTTTTAGTTGTTGATTAGATCTCTGTTGAAACTGCCCCCTATTTTCTGCCATGTCTTTAGTTGGTATAACTGTTTTTTATAGCTTGTGTATTATCTAACTCAAGGATCACTTGCATAAAAGTTGACCTGTTAGCAACAGCCTGCATTTAATTCCTGGAACCTTTGTTCGGAGAGACTGTCTTCCATACTATCTGCAAATATACAGAGCTGAGTATATTTTTTTGGTTATACAGTTTAATTGTTGCTTAGATTTCTGTGGAAACTGTTGTCACCCTGTTCTGAGACACTGCTTTTCACTCTTTCTGCAAATATACAGAGCTGAGTATATTTTTTGTTTTTAGAGTTTGTACTTCTAGCTATTGCTTAGATCTCTGTTGAAACTGCCCCCCCCCCATTTTCTGCCGTGTCTTTAGTTGGTATATCTGGTCTTTACAGCTTGTGTGTTATCTAACGCAAGGATCCTGTGCATAAAATTGGACCTGTTAGTAACATGCTGCATTTACTTGCTAGAACCTGTGTTCTGAGAGACTGCCTTCCAGACTATCTGCAAATATATAGAGCTGAATATATTTTTTTTGGTTATAGAGTTTGTTATTTGTTGCTTAGATCTCTGTTGGAACTGTTGTCTCCTTGTTCTGAGAAACTGCTTTCCAATCTCTCTGCAAATACACAGAGCTGAATATATTTTTTGTTTTTAGAGTTTGTACTTTTAGTTGTTGTTTAGATCTCTGTTGAAACTGTTCCTGCCCCTCCTATTTTCCTCCGTGTCTTTAGTTGGTATAACTGTTTTTACAGCTTGTGTGCTATCTCACTCAAGGATAACTTGCATAAAATTTGACCTGTTAGTAACAACCTGCATTTAATTGCTGGAACCTGTATTCTGAGAGACTGCCTTCCAGACTATCTGCAAATATACAGAGCTGAGTATATATTTTTTTGGTTATAGAGTTTGTAAATTTGCTTAGATTTCTGTTGAAACTGTTGTCTCCCTGTTCTGAGAGACTGCTTTCCAATCTCTCTCTGCAAATATACAGAGTTGAGTATATTTTTTGTTTTTAGAGTTTGTGCTTTTATTTGTTACTTAGATATCTGATGAAACTGTTCCCCCTATTTTCTGTGTCATCTTTAGTTGGTATAACTGGCTTTTGCAGCTTGTGTGTTATCTAACTCAAGGATCACTTGCACAAAATTTGACCTGTTAGTAACAGCCTGCATTTAATTGCTGGAACCTTTGTTCTGAGAGACTGCCTTCCAGACTTTCTGCAAATATACAGAGCTGAGTATATTTTTTTTGGTTATAGAGTTTGTTAATTGTTGCTCAGATTTCTGTTGAAACTGTTGCCTCCCTGTTCTGAGAGACTGCTTTTCAATCGCTCTGCAAATATACAGAGCTAAGTATATTTTTTGGGTTTAGAGTGTACTTTTAGTTTTTGCTTAGATCTCTGTTGAAACTGTCCCCTCCTATTTTCTGCAGTGATTTTAGTTGGTATAACTGTTTTTTACAGGTGGTGTGTTATCTAACTCAAGGATCACTTGCATAAAATTTGACCTGTTAGTAACAGCCTGCATTTAATTGCTAGAACCTGTGTTCGGAGAGACTGCCTTCGAGACTATCTGCAAATATATAGAGCTGAGTATATATTTTTTGGTTAAATAGTTTTTTAATAGATCTCTGTTGAAACTGTTGTCTCCCTGTTCTGATAGACTTCTTTCCAATCTCTTTCTGTGTACCTATAGTTGTTGCTTAGATCTCTGTTGAAACTGCCCCCCTATTTTCTATAGTGTCTTTAGTTGGTATAACTGTTTTTTACAGCTTGTGTGTTATCTAACTCAAGGATCACTTGCATAAAATTTGACCTGTTAGTAACAGCCTGCATTTAATTGCTGGAACCTGTGTTCTGAGAGACTGCATTCCAGACTATCTGCAAATATACAGAGGTGAGTATATATTTTTTGGTTATAGAGTTTGTTAATTGTTGTTTAGATTTCTGTTGAAACTGTTGTCTCCCTGTTCTGAGAGACTGCTTTCCAATCTCCTTGCAAAATTACAGAGCTGAGTATATTTTTTGCTTTTAGAGTTTGTACTTTTAGTTGTTGCTTAGATCTCTGTTGAAATTGCCTCCCCCTCTATTTTCTGCAGTGTCTTTATTTGGTATAACTGTTTTTTTACAGCTTGTGTGCTATCTAACTCAAGGATCACTTGTGTAAAATTTGACTGGTTAGTAACAGCCTGTATTTAATAGCTGGAACCTGTGTTCTGAGAGACTGCCTTCCGGACTATCTGCAAAAATACAGAGCTGAGTATATATTTTTTTTGGTTATAGAGTTTGTTAATTGTTGCTTAGATCTCTGTTGTAACTCATCTCCCTGTTCTGAGAGACTTGTTTCCAATCTCTCTGCAAATATACAGAGCTGAGTATTTTTTTTTTTTAGAGTTTTTACTTTTAGTTGTTGCTTAGATCCCTGTTGAAACTGTCCCCCACCCCATTTTCTGCCGTGTCTTTAGTTGGTATAACTGGTTTTTACAACTTGTGTGTTATCTAACTCAAGGATCACTTGCAGACAATTTGACCTGTTAGTAACAGCTTGCATTTAATTGCTGGAACCTGTGTTCTGAGAGACTACCTTCCAGACTATCTGCAAATATGCAGAGCTGAGTATATTTTGTTGTGGTTATAGAGTTTAATTGCTGCTTAGATCTCTGTTGAAACTGTTGTCTCCCTGTTCTGAAAGACTGCATTCCAATCTCTCTGCAAATATACAGAGCTGAGTCTATTTTTTGTTTTTAGAGTTTGTACTTTTAGTTGTTGCTTAGATCTCTGCTGAAACTGCCAACCCCCATTTTCTGCCATGTTTTTAGTTGTTTTATCTGTTTTTTACAGCTTGTGTGTTATCTAAGTCAAGGATCCATTGCATAAAAGTTGACCTGTTAGTAACAGGCTTCATTTAATTGCTGGAAAATGTGTTCTGAGAGACTGTCTTCCAGACTATTTGCAAATATACCGAGCGGAGGATATTTTTTTTTGGTTATAGTGTTTGTTAACTGCTGCTTAGATCTCGGTTGAAACTGTTGTCTCCCTTTTCTGAGAGACTGATTTTCAATCTCTCTGCAAATACACAGAGCTTAGTATATTTTTTGATTTAGAGTTTCTACTTTTAGTTGTTGCTTGAATCACTGTTGAAACTGTCCCCCCTATTTTCTTTTGTGTCTTTAGTTGGTATAACTGTTTTTTACAGCTTGTGTGTTATCTAAGTCAAGGATCACTTGCATAAAATTTGACCTGTTAGTAACAGCCTACAGTTAATTGCTGGAACCTGGGTTCTGAGAGACTGCCTTCCAGACTATCTGCAAATATACACAGCTGAGTATATTTTTTTGGTTATAGAGTTTGTTAATTGTTGCTTAGATTTCTGTTGAAACCATTGTCTCCCTGTTCTGAGAGACTGCTTTCCAATCTCTCTGCAAATATACAGAGCTGAGCATAATTTTTGTGTTTAGAGTTTGTGTTTTTAGTTGTTGCTTAGATCTCTGTTGAATCTGTACCCCCCACCCTATTTTCTGCAGTGACTTTAGTTGGAATAACTGTTTTTTACAGGTTGTGTGCTATCTCACTCAAGGATCACTTGCAAAAAATTTGACCTGTTAGTAACAGCTTGCATTTAATTGCTGGAACCTGTGTTCTGAGAGACTGCCTTCCAGACTATCTGTAAATATATAGAGCTGAGTATATATTTTTTGGTTAAATAGTTTTTTAATAGATCTCTTTTGAAACTGTTGTCTCCTTGTTCTGAGAGACTTCTTTCCAATCTCTTTCTGTGTACATTTAGTTGTTGCTTATATATCTGTTGAAACTGCCCCCCTATTTTCTGCCATGTCTTTAGTTGGTATAACTGTTTTTTACAGCATGTGTGTTATCTAACTCAAGGATCACTTGCATAAAATTTGACCTGTTAGTAACAGCCTGCATTTAATTGCTGGAACCTGTGTTCTGAGAGACTGCCTTCCGGACTACCTGCAAATATACAGAGCTGACTATATTTTTTTGGTTATAGAGTTTAATTGTTGTTTAGATCTCTGTTGAAACTGTTGTCTCCCTGTTCTGAGAGACTGCCTTCCAACCTTTTTCTGTGTACTTTTAGTTGTTGATTAGATCTCTATTGAAACTGCCCCATTTTCTGCCGTGTCTTTAGTTGGTAAACTTTTTTTATTGCTTGTGTGTTATCTAACTCAAGGATCGCGTGCATAAAATTTGACCTGTTAGCAACAGCCTGCATTTAATTGCTGGAACCTGTGTTCAGAGAGACTGTCTTCCACACTATCTGCAAATATACAGAGCTGAGTATATATATTTTTTGGTTATAGAGTTTGTTAATTGTTGCTTAGATTTCTGTGGAAACTGTTGTCACCCTGTTCTGAGAGACTGCTCTCTGCAAATATACAGAGCTGAGTATATTTTCTGATTTTAGAGTTTGTACTTTTGGTTGTTGCTTAGATCTCTGTTGAAACTGACCCCCCTATTTTCTGCTGTATCTTTAGTCAGTATAACTGCGTTTTACAGCTTGTTTGTAAGTATACTTTGTTTACATTTGGGAAGTCTCTGAACTTTTGGTAAACTTCTAATGAGTACCTCCACATATGTTGGTCTAGGTGTCATGTCTTTAGTTTGTGTGAGAGGTGAAGAGTGTGTACTGACAACCTGTTGGTATTTGGATTGTTGTTACATGAGAGAGGTGATTCCAATTTCATAGTGTACTTACATCTCTCACATAGGGCATTTGTTTGCTGTAGGAGTAAATGATTGTTAGTATACATGAGACAATTAATATATTGCTTCAGTATTCCCATGTCAGTCAGGCTGGTGGGATGGGAAACTGTCTATTATAGCAGGTTCTTACTGTATGAGCTATTAGGGAAAGGAGTGGGAACAATTGACCATTTTTTGCCCTAGGACTATCAAGGGTTGTTAAATTGTGGGCTATGGATGAAAGGTGTGACAACAGTGGTCACTGCACAACTAAGTTACCTTTAGTGCAACAGAGAAGTAACAGCCTGCATTTAATTGCTGGAACCTCTGGTCTGAGAGACTGCCTTCCAGTCTATCTGCAAATATACACAGCTGAGT
>NC_056733.1:1431351653-1431397970 GCF_019279795.1 Protopterus annectens | reverse complement strand
ACCTTCTCCACATCAATATCCTGGAAATGAGGGCGGTGCTTTTAACGTTGCAAGCACTGCACGATCACCTCCCCCAGGGTACGATTGCCATTCAGTCCGACAACGTCAGTAGTCTGGTACTTGAACAAGCAAGGAGGGACCAGGTCTTACCCCCTTTGCAGAGAGGCCATGAAGGTATGGGATTGGGTGATTGCTACCAAACGTTTTCTAGTGGCACACATTCCGGGGAGATCCAATGTGATAGCCGACAGACTGAGCAGGACTATTCTCTCCCCTCACGAGTGGTCCTTGAACGACAGAGTGGTAACAGATTTTCACGAGATGGGGAGCTCCATGTTGCGATCTTTTCGCAACTCCCCTCAACGCAAAATGCCAGCAGTTCTTCTCACCCCGGTTCCGGGGGAGATCCCCAAGGATGCTCTAGTCCAAGCTTGGCCCCCTGGTCTGCTATATGCCTTTCCACCGGTTCCCCTTCTCCCCAAGGTGATTCAGAAGGTGATCCGCTTGGGAATCAAAATGATTCTAATCGCCCCATACTGGCCTCGTCAAGTCTGGTTCCCCTTTCTTCACAAATATGCGTTGGAGGGTCCCTGGTTCCTGGACCAAGTTCCGGACCTCTTGACACAGTCAGGACAGCTCCATTAGTCCCTACATTCATTGAAGCTAGCAGCTTGGCTACTCTTCTTCAGACCATAGTTAGGATCCATTCTTTCGACCCTGAAGTCATGCATATTTTGTCCTCGGCCCACAAGACTTCTACTAAAAAGATGTATAGCAGTAAATGGAAGAGGTTTGCTATCTGGGCCCAACTCCGAGGATTAGACCCTATGACAGCCTCGGTGTCAGAGGTTCTGAAGTTTTGAACTTCCCTGTTCAAGGAGGGTTGTTCGGTGTCTACCATCAAAGTTCAATTGGCGGCTATTTCCAATTTTCACGAGAGCGTAGAGCCACCTTTAATGAGCAACAAGTTGTGCAAAGCTTTTATTAAAGGAGCTTGGCTTCTACGGCCCCCTATATCTCATCCCGCACCACCGTGGGACCTTAACGTAGTGTTAGGTGCATTAACCGCACCTCCCTTTGAGCCGGCAGCAACCTGTGACTTAAAATTTCTTTCCTGGAAGACTGCCCTTCTAGTTGCCATCACATCAGCCAGGCGAGTTTCAGAACTTAAAGCCCTATGTGTCAAACCACTATACCTGGTATTTCACAAGGATAGAGTATCTCTTAGACCAAACCCATCCTTCATACCAAACGTTTGTTCTAACTTTTGTTTGCAACAATCACTGGAATTACTGTTTTTTTTTTCCCTAAGTAATCAAACAGAGCCGAGTACACCTTTCACAGCTTAGATGTACACAGACAATTACGTTTCTATTTGGATAGGACACACCAAGCACGAAAATCAGATCAACTGTTTGTGTCCTTTTCGGATAGTAAATTGGGCAAAGCAGTCACAAAAGTCACTATTGCCAAGTGGATCAAAGACTGTATTAGTCATATTTATCACATTTCAAATAAGGAGCTTACAGTTCCAGTGAAAGCTCATTCTACCAGGGCTATGGCCACTTCGGCAGCCTTTCATTCCAAGCTCTCTATTAGTGACATCTGTGCGGCTGCTACGTGGTCTTCTCTACACACCTTTATTTTTCACTACAAATTGGATGTGGCATCTAGGGGTCGAGCTTCCTTCGGTTCCACGGTTCTCTGAAGCGTTTTCCAGTGAGCCACCCAGGAATTAGGTACTAGGGACACTGTCCCATCTGTAGAGAATGTAGGCGAGATAGGATCACATTACATCTTTTAGTTATGTACTTACCATAACTTTAGATGTATGGGATCCATCTCGCCTACATTCCTAAAAACCCACCCTCCTTCCCCCTGCCTTGTAGGCCAGAAGAGACCAGACGATCCGAATTCAACTATTTCCTCTCTTGAAACACCTGGCCATGGTATAACAACAGTCTATGTGTGTGTGCATGTGTGCGGACAAACAAGATCTGGGGAAGCAGTAGTGGTGCATCCTGGGATACGAGGTAACTCAGCCAATAAGAGACTGCATTCTATTGTATAGCGGCCGAGTCGGAGCAGAGGATCGGCTCCGAACCCATCTGTAGAGAATGTAGGCGAGATGGATCCCATACATCTAAAATTATGGTAAGTACATAACTAAAAGATCTGGCTGCCTGATGATAAATGAGCAACCCCCAGGCAAATAATGCACTGAGTGTAGCCATCGGCTGGGGACAGCTTATGGCCACACTCGGAGCATTTAGAAAATACGGCCTTAGGGCCTTCAGCCATGACAACGCAGACACACCCTCACACACAGATAAGGGAAAGGTTAAGACAGACTACTAAATTTAAGCTAAAAAAACTAAGGGTCGATTAATACACACAATTTTTTTGAGAAAAAACAGAGTAAAAAATCCTATGAAACCACTCACAAAACCGCCAGGAGCTAGTCACTTGTGCTTCAAGAAGCCGCAGCAAACGAGATCTGAGGACTGGAGAAAGGTAGCAGGGCGTTATGGGTAAGGGGAGGAGCTTGGATCTCTAGCTTGGAAAGCTGCCGGCTCGGATCTGGGTCGGATCAGATACCCACAGGTTGCTGATCAAATGAAGTTTAACTACTTCAGACTGAGTTCAAAGTAAGGTTTTTACACTTTGCCAAGCATCTTTACATTAGTCAATAGTCTGGACACACTTCTTTAAATGGTCTAAAAAGTACAGTTTTGTACCTACCATAAATGTAGATGTTAGTGTGCTAATACAGCTGCCGTCAGGTGGGTCCTCGGTCGGCCGAATTCCAAAGTCTAGGTCCGGCGTCGGTTGTCGTTCCTTCTTCCCTTAAGTCAGTGCGACAGGGGTATAAAGGAACCAGCCAACGCCATTTTCTTTAGTTTTTCTTGCCCCAGATGTCAGGTGCCCCCAGAAGGAAGGCAATACATAAATTTGTGTTATAATGCAGTGCAATATAATCAAAATACAGTAGTTGCAAGCAAATACATCATAAATTAATACCCCAATCAGGTTGTATGAGGATGTGTTAGCCTATAGGTCTGTCCCAAGAGGGGAAGGATGGAGGGGAACCTGGACTGCAGCTGTATTAGCACTCTAACATCTACATTTATGGTAGGTACAAAACTGCACTATGTTCATCGTGCATACAGCTGCAGTCATAACAGATGGGTAGAATCCCAAAGCTAAGAAAGGGGTGGCAGGCACTAGGTGGAACTAGGAGGAGCCAAAATGCCCTGCAAGACTGCAGTGGCAAAGCCTGTTCTAGATTTGGAGTATAATGGTAGGTTGTAGTGCTTGGAGAAGGGATGCACAGAACCCCAAGTGGCTGCTTCCAAAATATCTTTGGTAGGAACTCCTCTGAGGAAAGCTGCAGAGGTGGCTGTGGCCCTGGTGGAATGAGTTCTAATGCCTGTAGGTACAGTTTTGCCATGAAAGGAATAGCAAAAGCATATGCAGTGGGCTATCCACTTTGAGATTGTTTGGAAATTGGCTTTCCTTGAGCTCCTACAGCATAGGACACAAAGAGCTGTTCCGATTTTCTGAAAGGCTTTGTTCTGCCCAAATAATAACGCAGTTGTCTGTAGATGTCCAAGGAATGTAGTAATCTCTCCCCTTTGTTTTGAGGATTAGGATAAAAAGTAGGTAAATGTATGGCCTGATTTAAAGTTATCCTGGATACCACTTTAGGCATAAAGGACTGGTTGGTTCGTAAGGAAACTCTGTCCTGATGGAAGATAAAAGGCTGGACAGCCATGAGAGCCGGTAGTTCTGAAACTCTACGAGCTGAGGTGATAGCCAGAAGGAAAGCTGTTTTCCAGGACAAATATTGCAAATCTGATGAGGCAGCTGGCTCAAAGGGAGGCAAGGTCAGTTTTTCCAGAATTAAATTAAGATCCCAAGCAGGTATTGGTTGTTTCCTTGGAGGTCTTAGATTCTTAGCCCCTCTAAGGAACTGTCTTAAGAGAGGGTGAGAGAATAAAGGTGGATCAGTGTTGTATTCTGCATAAATGGCTGAGGCATGGATTTTGACGGAGGAGAATGAAAGTCCACTGCTTAGCAGCTCAGCCAAATATTGTAGTATTTGAGGTAAATTCAGTTTTCCAGGATCCTGGCCCTTTTTCTCATTCCAGACAAAACTGTTTCCATTTTGCGGAGTAAGCTTTTCTAGTTGATGGCCTTCTGGCCTCCTGGCCTCCAAAATGACATCCTGCACCTCCTTGGAGAGTAGGGACTGTTGTGATGCTAAGGAATCTTCCATGCGGCTAGATTGAGTGTTTTTAGCTGGCTGTGAAGAGTTTTGAAGCTATGCTGAGTCAGAAGAGGCATTAGAGGCAGGGTCCATGGTGGAGAATGCATCAGGCTCCTCAGGAGTGGGTACCAGTGTTGCCTTGGCCAGTCCTGAGCAATGAGAATCATCTTTGGTCTGTCTGCTCTGGTTTTCAATAGAACTTTGGGCAGCAGAGGAAGAGGTGGGAAGGCATAAACTGTCACTGATGTCCAACTGAAAGAGAGCGTCCACTCTCCAGGCCTTTGGATGGAAAATCCTTGAGCAGAATTTGGTCAATTGGTGATTTTTGTGGGAGGCAAAGAGATCTATGTCTGGCCTTCCCCATTCTTGGATTATTTCTGTAAAAACTTTTGGATGCAATTTCCATTCGTGTGGATCTGTCATACTCCTGCTTAGGTTGTCTGCCAGTATGTTTTCCTTGCCTGGCAAGTACTGTGCTTGTAGTTCCATTTGTAAGTCCATGGCTATGATCCAAAGTGACATGGCCAGTCTGCATAGGGGGTAAAAATGTGTTCCTCCCTGTTTATGTACCACATAACTGTGGTTTTGTCCATTCTTATCAATAGTTGACCTGGTTGTAGAAGGGCCTTGAAAGCTATAATAACATTTATTACTGCTAGCATTTCCTTTTGATTGATGTGAAGGTGCTTCTCTTTTTGGGACCATTTGCCCTGAATGCACCGATCTGTCATGTGCGCCCCCCAGGCGTAGTCAGAGGCGTCTGCTGTGATGACTTTATTTGCTTGAGGCTTGCTGAATGGAAGACCTGTGTTTGTTTGACACGCTTGAGCCCACCACAGAAATTCCTTTTGCAGACATGGAATTAGTGGTATTATTGTTTCCAAACTGTGGCTGTGTTGAGACCGTATGTTTTTCAGGTACCATTGTAGTTTCCTCGTATGCAGCTTTGCACATGGGATTAGTAAGATGCACGATGCCATGAATCCCAGAGCCTGCAGGATTTTCCTTGCAGTCAGCCTGGTGCAATTTGCTAGTGCTCTGAAGTATTGAATTAGTTGCCCCTGCTTCTCTGGCGTGAGGTAGGCGATCTGGGTGTTTGTGTCCAAGTTGGCACCCAGGAAAATTATCTTCCGAGAGGGTATTAGCCTTGACTTCTTTTTGTTGACTGTGTATCCCAGAGAGTTCAACAACATTACATAAGCCAGATGTTTCAGAAGAATATGCTTGCTGTCCGCTTGGATCAGGCAGTCGTCCAAATAGGGGTATATTTGTATCCCTTGAAGTCTGCAGTAGGCAATTACTGATGCCAGGCATTTCGTGAATACTCCGGGCACAGTAGATAAGCCAAAGGGCAATGCAGAGAATTGATAATGGGTTGAACCTGCAAGAAATCTGAGGTACCTTCTGCAATTTTGTCTGATTAGGACATGCAGGTATGCCTCCTTGAGGTCCAATGTTACTAGCCAAGACTCCTTGCCCAGCATGGGAAGAAGTTGCTGTAGAGTGAGCATCTTGAATTTTGGCAGTAGAAATGTGTTTAGGATGGATAGATCCAAAATAGGTCTCCAATCTTTTCCCTTCCTTGGTACCAGAAATAGCCTGGAATAAAAACCTTGACCTTGTTCGTGCGTAGGTACCTCTTGAATAGCTTTCATGTTTATGAGATCTGTAATTTGCCTTTGTGCCTCTGCCCTTTGTGTGGCAGGTTTGGCATGCCTCATTTTTGGAAGGTTGTGAAAATGGAATTTGTAGCCTCTGTTTATAATGTCCAGGATCCATTTGTCCTTTGTGACAATACGCCAATTTTTTGAAAATAATGCCAGCTTTCCTCCTAAGGGGGCTGCCATTTGAGACTTGCTTGGCATGCAAAGGGGAAAGTCATTGGGTTTGCTTTCTGAAAGATTGAGAGTTATCCTCAACACCTCTGTGTAGGAGCTTGCCATTGCCTGCCTCTAAACTATCCTTGGGATTGTAGTCTGCCCCTCGGGCACCTGTATCTGCCTCTTTGGGGTCTGTCCATGGCAGGAAAGGACCAATTTTTGGAAGGCCAATTTCTACTAAAACATGGGGGTTGTACCTGTAGAAAATCTTTCACAGTTTGCATTGATTTAGCCTTTTCCTCCATTTTCCTTAATACCTCCTCAGCATTAGCACCAAATAGTACATCCTTTTGAAGAGGAGCGTCTAGTAATTACATGATCAGGCAAGGCTTGTTCCTTGAGCCAGGCATGTCTACGTATGACTGATCCTGTAACAGCAGCTCTACATGAGGCCTCTAGAGCATCAAAACCACATTGTAAGGTATGCTTACCCACTTGTTCTGCACTATGCATCAAATCCTGCAACTCCTTCAAGTCTGGTTGTTCAGGTTGACATTTTACTTTTCAATTGTGATAACAAAAACTGTTGGTATTTTAGCATATGGAACTGACAGTTTAAGGCCCTCATGGTTAAGGTAGCCGAGGTATATACACCTTCCCCCCCCCCCACCTTTCTAAGGATCTGCAATCTCTCTCGGAAGGTAATGGATTTTTAGCAGTGGAGGCCTCAACTCCCTTGGGGCCCTGTGAGATGGTTTCTGGGTCAGCAGCATGTCTTTTGTATAGAAATTGGTGCGAGTCAGAAACCCTGTAGTACCCGTCCGGCTTAACTGGAGCTGGAGGTAGAGTGTCCGGGTTAAGGCAGGCCTCTGAGTAAACATCATCTAGGATGTCCAAGACAGGAGGTATAGCCAGAGGCCTGTGCTGAGGTAGCAAGAGAAATTCCCTAAGCCTTTTCTTGGAATCTAAATAATCTTGGCCTTCCCAGTGGAAGTGTTCCCTTAAGGTATGCAAAGTTTCCCCAAATGAGTAATCCTCTGGAGGGGATACAGAAGGGATGGACACCTCCGCATCAGAGTCTTCAAAAGGGGAGTAAGAATGTTCCTGATCATTAGAGTGCTCTGAAATAATGAAGCCTTGATCAGAGGAGGGGGAATCTTCTTCCACTCTGGGCCTTTTGTCCGGTGGGGGTTGAGAACCTCTGATAAGAGTAATTAAATCCTCAGCCATTTTAAGCATCTGTTTTTTAGGCATGGGGCCTGGAGATGGGCCCTGTGTGGCTTGTCTCAGAGTGCATGGTTGCTTTAGACTTGGTGAAAGCCTTGATGGAGTAAGAAAAAGGTCTGAAGACACCTTGAGTGGAGGTGGACCTGTCCACATTTTGAGTCTCAACGCCAAGAGTGGCTTCGGTATCTGTAGTCAGGGTGTGGGCTGAGGAGCCTGCGACCTCGGGCACAGGAGACACCGCCAAAGAAGTGTCGTCGGTAGTCAGGGGCTGCGTAGGCGCCTCGCTGAGAACCAGACCATGTGTAGTCGGCTTTGGCGTGGTGTCAGTAGAGGCCGCGGACCTATTGTGTCGGTCCTTATCTTTGCGTTTTTTAGACAAAACTTGAGTCGGAGTATCCGACGACATAATATAGTTAAATGCTTTCCAAAATAATGTTGGGCGAACTCCGCCAGACACTTAATAGTGCGTTTGTTGAATGTAGCACAAAAGCGACAGACCGAGACGGCGTGGTCTGGGCCTAAACAAGGTATACAGAGGGAATGGAAATCCTTATGCGGTATTTGCTTCCCACAAGAAATACAATTAACTTTGTCTGACATCAGTCTGAGGCAAGAAAAGTTTCCCCAACGGGGTACTTAGCTTTCAAGAAGACTTCGGTTTCAAAATTTTCGTAATCTCAGGAGCTGGCCGACCGGCACTTGCGAACTGCTTCTGCTTCGGGCACCGCGCGGCAAGAAAGACTGGGGAAAATGGCGTCGGCTAGTTCCTTTATACCAGTCGCACTGATGTCAGGGAAGAAGCGACGACAACTGACGCCGGACCTAGACTTTGGAATTCAGCCAACCGAGGACCCACCTGACGGCAGGAGAACCCATCTGTTATGACTGCAGCTGTATGCACGACGAACATTTTCACCAAAGAAGAGGTAATAGAACATCTGGCATCTACGAGGAGTCTCATAACTGGGTTTCTCATCTTTATGGCCCTTCGGTATGACAAATGTTGTTGGTATCATAGGGTTTTAATGGACAAAAAATTGTGTTCATTAACAATTTGTCCCAGACTTAACACACAACGCCGAGTGTACTTTGTTGTAAGCAATATTAACCTCACTGACACTTGGGTGTAAGTGTAGTCAAACATTCAATACAACTCTGCCCACCCCTTTTGCCCAGTTTCATTACACAGATGTTACCAAACTTCAATTATATCAAACTCTTTCCCAGTGATGTTGGGAAAAACTTGACTCAGCTTTACTACGTATGCTAGACTTGAGGTCCAAGTCACACATCTTTTCGAAAATGTTTGGGTGTGGGATGCAGAGGTGGGTTACAAATACTGGCCAATTTTAAATGATTATCCAAATTTAAATGGTTACCAAAAAAAAAAAAAAACTCAGATTCAATTTTCTTGGATACAATTTCAAATCCATAAAAGTCTCTGCAAAGTGGGGTCTCCTTCAGACAAAGGGAAACGTTTTGGTAAGAACTCAGCATATGAATGTTCAATACAAAAAGAACTACAGTTAAACACATTAGAATCACCAGTAAAATTAGTTGCTATACAACATTCAAAGCATTCAAAAATATTGGTGCCTTAGGTTCTCTTCCACCCTTTCCTCCTCAGTACCCTCGACCATTACCCAGTCAGGACTTGGGGGGGGGGGGGGGGGGGTTGCTGTAACTCTGGCCCAGCCATGGCCCTCATGTGCAAGATTGCCCTTCAGTCTCTGACCGACAAAGCTGTGGAACATCCAAAGGAGATACACATGCCCACACGGAAGTAGTTGATCATTGGGCTCCATGTTATAGTCTACTGCCCTGCACTGTTTCTTCTACCAAGGCAGTCTGTTGCACCATTACTTGGAGGGGATTTTGGACAGCTTTGTTGTCAGCATATTCAAGCCTGTCCCTTTCAAATTTCCCTCACTTCTTCTCCCTCATTTTGTTCATTTCTGCACCTACTGAATTGGTAAACACATGCATGTTGCATTTTAAATTGGTCATAATTCACATCCTTCACTATAGCTTTGTCAAGAAAACTGATGTCACTTTTAAGCCCATCAATTTTTCTAGTGCTATGTTTCACCAAAAGTTGCATCAATTCACAACCATGCTCATTAAACAGCTGCAATAAGTCATTGTGTAAGGAGGGGTTGGTTACTAAACCAGTCTGGTACTTCCAAACCTCAAGTCCTTTAGGGAACTTATTCGCCTTGAAGGATTCTGTAAGACGGGCATTCTTAAGTTGCAGCCTGCGAAGTTTTAATACTTTATATTCAAACTCATCAAGCAGTTCATGTACTGTGCAAGACATTACAGATACAGTGTTAGAAAAAAAATTTTTTTTAACCATTCATCCAGTCTAGGAACAGTTTGGCTAGACTATTTATAAGCATGCATTGGCCATGGGTGTCCTTATGCGGAATGCAACACCCACATCTGCATTTACCCTTCTTAGTTGGCATCGGTTAATGTAAAACCAAGCAAACCAAGCTCAAGCAAGTAATACAAGTAAGAAATCCCCAACGGGGTACTTAGGATTATAAAGAAGAGCGATCAATATGACGTTCGGCTGCAGTAGAAAAGTTCTGAGGTCTGTGCGTGCAGATGTCACATGTAAGGTCCCTGGTTTATGGCCCTACGTGCGACATCCATTGCACCAAAAGCATCCAGGCTGAAAGCTTTTGTATAGGAGCAGACGTTCGGGTCACCTGAGGTGGAGGATCCCACAGTATAAATAAGCAACATGAGAATAGGACATTTCACATTCCACACTGGCTCCAGAGTGCTCCTTGCTCTTCCAGAATTAAAAATAGGGTGTCAATTCCACTAGTGCTCTCTGAGAGGGAACTGGTCCTACCGGCTGTTAATACCACCTTTTCTTTAAGTTTCGGAACTCATTAGGTAGGTGCTGAATAAAAATTCGGCATTAGTATATGACAACAGACTTAAGAACTTTTCTAAAGGAACGCTGGTCATCTAAAGAAAGAGCATTAGTATGAAAAATATGCATGCACCATCATTTAAAATAAACCAGGATGGTAGGAAGAAAGGTATGTATAATGTGGTTCATTTAAGTCTTGTAAAGACATCTTGTGCGTGGATCATACTTTAATAAAATGAAACATGGTATGTTAATGGCAGACAACTGTCCATTTGAAGAGGTTGTTTAATGCTGCCCTGTGTCAGAACTGTTCAGCATTCTATGTAGAAAAGATTGAATACACGTTGATAGAATTTACCAACATTTGCATGCTGTCAGAGCAACAAAATGACAATGCCCTATTTAAACATTTAAGTGAATGCACAAAGCACAGTTTTAAATTTGTGGCGTTAGATCATTTTGATGTCAACCACAGGGGGGGGGGTGTCCTTTGGGGTTAGTTTTTAGAGGAAAAAAGCTATGGCAATTGTGTTTTAATGCACATAACCCATCTGGACTTATTGGGACTCCATCACTTGCTTACTGAAATTAAAAGCCTACCAACATTAGAAGTTAAGTTTTAAAATAAATTAGAATGCATTTATGTGGAATATTCTTACAATGTTAGTTTGATGCATTTTTATTTTTTTCCTTTTTATAATAGTAATGCCTTTATTGCATTTTAGTTGCACTGTTGCTTTAAAATTTTTGGCACAAGTGTCATGCGACTTCAAAAGGTTTTAAATAGCAGTGTTCCACTTCCTTTCCGTTACCTGACAAAGGATAAAAGTTAGAGATAAAAAGCACTTACTTATTCTAAATAAATGTGGTGTGGTTTGCAGTGATCACAGAGCATTCCTGCTTTTTGTTCTTTTTCAAGCAAATAAAATTTGTAATGGGAAATGAAGGTATGAACATCAGACCAGGTGGAATCAGCACAAATGTCAACTATCAAAGCTCCAGAAAAGGCTGTAGTTGTCAAAACTTACCTCGAGTGTGCGTTTGGTAAGGCACAAACTGTTTGCTTATAAAAATGGGAGCTTCAACCACGTAGCTAAAAAAGCTTTGAAACGCCTTGACCAATTTTGGTCTTCAAGCACAAAATTGATCCAATTGCCAAAAAATTAGAAGTGATGTACCTACCATAACGTTCCATGTTAGTTTTCTTCTTCTCGCCTTCTTTCTTGCTGGATGGGTTCGGAGCCGAACCTCAGCTCCGACTCAGCCACTCTAAAAGCTCGAGAGCTAGTTCCACCAGCTCGAGGCTCCCCTATATCCCACAATGCTAGGCGGTAACTCCTCAGATCTCGTTTGTAAGCTAGGCCCAGCTAGAAAAGTTCCATTATATGGAAAAAAGGTAACCCACCTCTATAGGCTGACTTGTAAGGTGTCCTAGACCTAACAGAGGTATATATATATATATATATATATATATATATATATATATATATATATATATATATATATATATAGGTGGTAAGGCATGGGAGAAAGGATAAAGGTCACAAAACAAACTCCTCTAGGTCTGTCCAGGCTAGGGGGAAGGAGGGTGGGACGCAAGAAAGAAGGCAAGAAGAAGACAACTAACAAGGAACATTACAGTAGGTACATAACTTCTAAATGTTAAGTTGTCTATCTCGCCTTCATTCTTGCTGGATGGGACCGCGTCCCTAGCACCTTGTCCCGGGTGGCCTATCGGAACAGACTCTTGAGTATAGTGGAACCAAAGTTGGCTCAGTCTCTAGAGGCAAGTATGGGGAGAAGCCCAAGTAGCTGCAGAACAAATCGAATCAATAGGCAGTCTGTCTTGGAAAGCTATAGATGTAGCTAAAGCTCTAGTTTAATGAGCCCTGGGTTTGGTTGGCAACTGTTGTCTGATCTCATACACAAAGGTAATCAATGAAGTAAGCCATCTAGAAAGAGATACCTTAGAAACTGGAAGGCCCATTCTACCTTCTGCATAGGAAACAAACAGTTGATCAGACTTCCTAAATTGTTTGGTCCTGTCTAAATAGTACCCAAGTTGGAGATGAACGTCTAACCAATGTAATTTTTGTTCTGATCTGTTTGAATAGTTAGGAAAGAATACAGGAAGATCAATGGTTTGATTCAAATTTGCCGGTGAAGCTACCTTAGGCAAAAAGGACGGGTTAGTACATAAGGACACCCTATCCTTATGAAAAAAAAGATAAGGGGATCGACTACACAGAGCATGGAGTTCAGAGACTCTTCTGGCTGAAGTAATAGCTACCAAAGAGTGTTTTCCAAGATAGTAATTTCATTGAGCATGAAGCCGCAGGTTCAAAGGGGGGGGGGGGGGGGGAGAATTAAGGACGCCAGAACCAAGTTGAGATCCCACTGAGGAGGATCATCCCTGATAGGTGGTTTGAGGAGAAAAACTCCCTTTAAAAAGGCTTTACAGAGTTTGAGAGACATAATGGAGGACTCAGACTCCAACATGAAAGTTAGATATAGCTGCCAATTGAACTTTGATGGTAGACGGAGATGAACCTGAGTGGAAAAGTTCGGCTAGAAAATCTAAAACTGATTGAATGGAAGCAGTGAAAGGATCTATATCCTTTGAATGCGCTCAACAGGAAAAACGTTTCCACTTACTATGATAAATCTTCCGAGTGGAAGATTTATGAGAGGCTATCAAAATATCTCGAACTGAGTGAGATATTAGAGGAAGCCTGGCTAGAGTTGGAAATGAAGAAACCATGCTGTGATGTTCAAAGAAGGGAGTGGTGCAACTGACCCGACTGATGGGTCAAGAGATCTGGAACTGGGTCCAGATGCCAGGGTTGCTCCAATAGATAACTGTGAAGAAATGGGAACCAAACCTGTCGAGGCCAGTAAGGGGCAATGAGGATCATGGAAGCTTTCTGAGCGATGGCTTTCTGTATTAGTTGAGATATCAGTGGGAACGGAGGAAAAGCATACACAAGTCCCCGGGGCCAATCGTGGACTAGAGAGTCTCTGCTGGGATGGCCTGGTTGGGGAAAGAGGGTGAAATAATCGTTGCACTTGCTGTTTTGGGCCGGCCCCACTTACGAAAAACTTTCTCCAACACTGAAATCTTCAGAGACCACTCGTGAGGCATGAGAATAGCTCTGCTCAATTTGTCCGCAATCACATTGGACTTCCTGGGAATGTGCGTTGCTAACAGAAACCGCTGAGAAGAAATCGCCCATTGCCACAGTCTGAGTGCCTCTCGACATAGGGGGTAGGATCTGGTTCCGCCTTGTTTGTTGATGTACCACACTACAGACATATCTGTCTGAATTGCTATAGTTCCTTTGGGAAGAGAGTCTTGTAGGGCTTGCAACGCTAGAAGCGCCGCTCTCATCTCTAGGACATTTATGTGCAAGTGGCGCTCGAAAGGTTGCCACATGCCTTGGACCGTCCTGCCCTGGTAATGCCCCCCCACACCCAATCAGGGAGGCATCCGTTGTCAGTGTAGCAACCGGAGGGGGAGGAACAAAGGGTCTTCCTAGGAAGAGCTGGGGGGGATGTGATCCACCAAGAAAGATGATTCCTGCACGATTGTGTTATCGCAATGGAATGGGACATTGGAAGTTGCTGGTATGACCATTGTGTGAAGAGCATCCATTGTAAGATTCTCATGTGGAATCGGGCTAAAGGAAGGAGAGGGATAGCGGCCGCCATTATCCCCAAGACCTTCAGGATCAGTCTGACTGATTTTGTTGCTCTGCAAGACAAGAGAGATTCGTCTGTGTATATCTGCTATTATGAGGAGTTACCGCCTAGCATTGTGGGATATAGGGGAGCCTCGAGCCGGTGGAACTAGCTCTCGAGCTTTTAGAGTGGCCGAGTCGGAGCAGAGGTTCGGCTCCGAACCCATCCAGCAAGAATGAAGGCGAGATAGACAACTTAACATGGTTTAGTTCATTAAAGGCAGAAGCATAATTATCTGTGTACATCCAATGTAGCATGTATTCTCATTTGTTTAAAGCCTGTGAAGCTACTTTAGGTATAAAGGAAAAAAAAAAAAAAAAAGAAAGGAATGGCCGGAGCTTGAAGCAATGACACTCTCTTGGCCGAATTAATCGCTACCAGGAAAAGGGTTTTCCCAAATCAGAAATTTTAGATCCACCATGGCAACAGGTTCAAAAGCTTGGATCAAAGCTTGGAGCAAAAACAGTAAAGTTCCAAGGAGGAGCAGGATCCTTAACTGGTGGTCTAAAAAAGGCACATCTGAGGGGAAGGCTTTACACAACTTGAGCATTGGTGTCTTCCCCAGAGGGAGAATTAGGGCAAAGTAACTGCTGCATTTGGTATTCATGGTAGTGGCAAATAGGTTGCAAGCAAGGTTGACCCCATTTTCGGAAAATCACCACTATGCTTTGGTTTAGAGACCACTCACGAGGCATTACTACTGCCCTGCTGAGTTTGTCCTCTATCATATTGGATTTCCCAGGGCTATGCATTGTTACCAGAAAACGTTGGGAAGAGATTGTCAAGAGGCACCGAGTATGGCAATGGGCAAAGCAGAGGGGGTATGATCTGGTTCCTCCTCGTTTATGTACCAGACTATTGACACACAGTCTGACTGGATTGCAATTGTTGCTAGTGGAAAAGAGTTCTGGAGTGCGAGTGCTTGCAACTCTAGAAACATTGGGCTCATCTCTAGAACATCAATGTCGAATGGGCATACTGTTTTTGCCATGTGCCTTGGACTGTTCTTCCCAGATAATGTACCCCTGACCCTATCTGGGAGGCATCCGTGGTCACTGTAGCTACAGGTTGTTGTGGTACAAAAGGTCACCCAACGTTCATGTGGGAGATGTCAAGGTAGTGGACCAGCTCAAAAAAATAGTCTTTCAGCTCTGAAGGTCATGAAGCTGAAGGACTATTTGTCCAATTCAATGATCTTTGTCGGTTCAGAGGGCTTTGGAGCCAAGGAGATCGATGTATCTCAAGTTTCTGCCAATTTTTGAGGAGGTTCCGAATGAGCCGAAGAGGGAGATTGTCTTTTCATAGGCTTGTCACCTTTAGAGGAAGGGGACTTACTAGAAGATGTACTATGTAAAGCTTCTCAAAAGAAGGTTTCAGGAGTCCTTTGAGAATTAGCGTGTTCCTTCTTTCCTGTAAGACATGGGAACTGAAAGAATGACAGAATGTACATGCCACTTGGAGGTGAATGCCCCCCAAACAAACATTATGCCCAGCTGACATTTTTTTGTGAATATTTCTGGCAGTTTTTAAAGCCAGACTGCTTAGGTTCCTTCTCTCTGCTTTCCTTAGACAAGAAGTCTGCAATCTTCACTACAAGAACCATTTTGGCCCCTCTCCCACTAAATAAAATTCATCGGGGGCCACAAAACATATTTGACCCTTAACATGCAGATAACACAACATAAAAAGAAGTTATGTACACACCATAACGTTCCATCTGAGTAGTTAACTTCATTTGTCTGCAACCTGTGGGCATCTGATCCGATTCGGATCCGAGCCGGCAGCTTTCCAAGCTAACAGACCCGAGCTCCAAGCTCCTTCCCCTACCCATAATGCCCGGCCATCTCCCTCTAACCCTCAGATCGAGTTTGCCAGAAAAAAAGGCAATAGGAAATTCTATAACCTAGAAATGGTTACAATACGTTCCAGTGATGTCAATGGAATGAAGACATATCCTGATTCTTTGATAACTAAGGGTCCGGGGGATGGAGGGCGAGTCGGTTGCAGACAAATGAAGTTACCTACTCGGATGGAACTTTCTGGTGAGTACATAACGTCATTATCTGTAGTAGTTAACTTCATTTGCTCAGCAACCTGTGGGACAGAGTTCCCAGCTACCAGCAACTTGGGAGGCCCTTATGGAAGGATATTCCGGAGCACTACTGAGCCAAATGATGCACGTCCCCTGGATATTAAATCCAATTTATAGTGTGTAATAAAAGTATGAGAGTAAGCCCAAGTAGCTGCTGAGCAAATGTCATCCAAAGAAACCCTTGACCAGAAAGCAGCAGAAGTGGCCATAGATCAGGTAGAATGGGCTCGCACTCACGGGCTCAGGACGACCAGAACTTCTGTATGCTAGGAGAATGCAATGGGAAATCCATCTAGCTAAGGTTACTTTAGTGACTGGCTTCCCCAGACAGGATTTTGCAAAGAAAACAAAAAGTTGATCAGATTTTCGAAGATCTGCTATTCTGTTTAAGTAAAAACGTAACTGTCTGTGAACATCCAGACAATGAAGTCTGCATTCCCATTTGTTCTGGAAATTTGGAAACAAGACAGGTAAATTGATGGACTGGTTGATGTTGGCTTCCAAAGCCACTTTGGGCAGAAGAGAGGGATTGGTCCCGAGGGAGACCCTGTCTTTATGAAAGATGATGTAGAGGGGTTTACTGCAAAGAGCATTAAGCTCAGATATTCTTCTAGCAGAAGTAATGGCAATCAGAAAGGCAGTCTTCCAGGATACATATTTTAAGTCGACTGAAGCCGCGGATTCAAAAGGAAGCCCAGTCAGAGCTTGAAGAACTAGGGTAAGATCCCATGGAGGGACTGGATCTTTAATAGGGGGTCTTAACAAAAAGGTTCCTTTCATGAATGATTTGCCTATTTTGCAGGACACTAGAGGCCCTGAACCATTTCAAACATGGTAGTGGGAAATAGCTGCCAACTGAACTTTAATAGTAGAAGCACTGGCTCCTTGATCAAAGGTACGCGAAAAAGTCTAGAACTGCTGGGATAGGAGCCGTGAAGGGGTCTAAGTTCCTGTGCTCCGCCCAGACAGAAAAACGTTTCCATTTACTCTTATAGATTTTCCTGGTAGACGGTTTATGGGCGGCCACCAGGATGGCCTTAACCGAAGAAGATATACCAGGAGTCCTAACCATTAAGGGAACTGGATCAACCAAGCTGAGAGTTTGAGGTAGTCCAGATCGGGGGTCTTCAATCCTAAAGGATGAGAGATCAGATTCGGATTGGGATCCAAAATCCAGGGAGGATGTACTAGATGAGACCGCAGGTAAGGGAAACAGGTTTGACGAAGCCAGAATGGGGCTATGAGGATAACTCTGCTCCCCAACCGACAAGCTTTCTGCAAGAACTTTGTCATCAATGGAAGAGGAGGATAAGCATACAGAAGACCAGATGGCCAAGCATGAACTAGAGCGTCTCTGGGGGCTTCCCCTGATGGGGGAATTAGAGCGAAGAACTCGCTGCACTTTGTGTTCGAAGGCGAGGCGAAGAGATCGCAGCAAGGTTGACCCCCATTGGAGGAAGATTTGTTTCGCTACTGCTGGGTTCAGAGACAACTCGTAAGGTGAGGATCGTTTGACTCAACATGTCCGCCAAGATGTTTGACCGACCCGGGATGTGCATTGCTATGAGAAAGTGGTTGGTGGATATCGCCCATTCCCATACTCTCATTGCCTCCCTGCCAAGTGGATAGGATCTGGTTCCCCCCTGTTTATGTACCAGACTACCGACATGTTGTCGGTTTGAAGTGCAATTGTTCCTGGAGGGAGAAGGGGACGAAGAGCCTGCAACGCTAGAAGCACAGCCCTCATCTCCAGGACACTGATATGCAGTGAGGGCTCTGTGAAAGTCCACGTGCCTTGGACAATCTGCCCATGCAATGCCGCCCCCCCCCACCAGAGGAGCGATGCCTCCATGGTCACCGTGACTTGGGGAGGGGTATAACAAAGGGGCGGCCTTCTCGAAGATCTCTGGAGCGGAGCCACCAAAGAAGCAACTCCCTGTAAATCCTGCTGAGAGGAATAGGTGTAGACAGGGGGTGACAAAGAATGGACCATTGCACTTGTAATGTCCATTGAAGGATCCTCATCTTCAGGTGAGAGAAGGGCGACAGATTGATGGCCAAGCCATGGATCCAAGGGCCCTCAGGACTAGTTCTGCTGGGGGAGCTGACAATTTTAAGAGGTCTAGAATGTGAAGGCTTAGATTACAAAGTCTGTCCGCTGTCAGAAAGACTCTGGATTGAGTAGTGTCTATCCTGGCCCCTATGAATTCCAGAATTTGAGTAGGTTGAAGGGAGGATTTCTGGTGGTTTATCGTGATCCCTAGGTGGCGGGCTAGGTCTAAGAAGTAGTCCCTGCCTGAGCAGAGTAGATGCCTGGTGGGGGCGGTTAGGAGTCAGTCGTCCAGTCGTCCAGGTATGGAAAGATCTGTATTCCCTGAAGCCCCAGGTGGACCCCTACAACTGCCATGACCTTGGTGAACACACTGGGGGCTGTGGTGAGACCTAAGGGTAGGACCCTGAACTGATAATGGCTGGCTCCCAGCCGAAAGTGGAGGAACCTTCTGGATGGTCTGTCCATCAGAATGTGGTAGCATGCATCCTTGAGGTTTATAGAGCACATCCAGTCGTTCTGCAAAAAAGTGGGAGAATGGATTGAATAGTGACCATCCGGAGTTTTTCTTTGGCGACTGACAAGCTCAGTGTTGACAGGTCGAGAATGGGTCGTAAGTCTTTAGCACCAAAAACAACATGGAGTAGAAGCCTGATCCGGATTGTTCGGGGGGGGCTCGTTGGATAGCTCTTTCTTAGCAGCCCTCGAATTTCTGATGGTGCTGCCTTCCTCTGATCGGGTGGGACATCGTGGAGTTTTGTTGATCGGGGAGGGTGAGATAGGAAAGGAACTGAATACCCTCTGGATATGATTCGGAGCACCCAGCGATCTGTCATGATGGACTCCAATTTCGCTAGGTATTCAGAGAAGCGCCCCCCCGACTGCCTCCAGAGAGGAAGCAGTCGGGCAACCCCACACGGCTGCTGCGCGGGTCGATCCGAAAAAGGTTCTCTCGACCCAAAAATCTTCGGACCCCCTCTGCCCCTGGGCCGGCATCCACCCTGTCCTCTGCCTCTGAAGGAACAGGGATCTGGAGCGAAACGGGATTGTTGAGCTTTCCGGAACCACATCATCTTCTGTCCTCTTTGGCTCCTGGAGTAGGACCTCTGAGGAGCAGAGAAGCAGATCCCTATGGCAAACATCTTCCAGTCATTGTTGCTCTGGAGGAGCATATCGCGGACAGTTTTGCCGAAAAGCGTAGAACCGTCAAAAGGGGAGTTCGCAAAGGACGCCTTGAAGGGTTCTGCAAAGACAGAGCCAGACCAGTCTACGTAAGACTACGTCCGTTCCGCAAGCTCTAGCCACTCCATCCGTAGCATGGGAGAGAAGCAGCATAGACGTGTTGGTGTGACTTGTGAGTGGCCATTCGAGCAGAGAAGGTCCGCTTGTTCTCGGCCGACATGGACTCTGGGGGTGACCCAGCGTACTCTAATCAGGTCCCGCTGGAGCAGAATCACATAGGTTCATACTAGGCTATCTGCCCTGGGGCAATTATAAGCCTAGCCCGATTCTGTATGGCTTACGCCACCCCTTGATTTGAGTATACTGTGCCCTTTAAGGTTTAATTTACTGTGCCTCTGTCTAATAGTGACACGGGAGTAATCCCTGGGACAAACCTACGATCCCCCATCCACTTAGAGATACTTCTTGAAGAGATTCAGTGAGGAGCTCTGCCTCACATGAACTGGAATTCTATTCCAGAGCGAAGGGCGCCTCTGGGTTATGAACCTGTTCTTCCAGCAAGTTCTATTTATTTCTGTGCTGAGGTTCAAGTCCCTCGAGCATGTGGCTCTAAGGGATTTAGATTTACTGAGGTGGAGCATGTCCATTAATTCTGGATTTGACATAGCTTTGTATGTCAGGCATAGATCACCTCGAAGTAGGCGGTATGCAACTGAGTAGAGCTGGAGTTTTTTAACCTAGCAGTATATGGCATCTGTTTGAGACCCTTGATCCTCTTGGTGAGATGCTTTTGGGGTCTAATTGCTGCAGGTGTCGGGTAAGGTACATCCCAAAAGGATACATGTGACATATAATTCGGTGACCTTACAGAGAATGTCGCTGAAGAGGACATCCGCTTTCCCAAATGGTCCATCATCCGAGACTCCTTGTCTAGAGGATGCACAGAGGAACTTGCCTGTGCCAATTCCTTTTTAGTGGCAGCCGCCGGGCCACCACCATGGCATCCCACTGGGGCACCCTTGTTCCAAACTGTCCTCCATGGGAGGGCTGAGAATCCTGTCCAGTCTCTTCGGTATTGGCTCAACAGTGTCTGGCTCCTTCCATGCCCTGGTAGTTATGAGGTCTACCACGGGGTCGGCGGGAGGGGACACCCAAAAGGTAGATGGGCCTGCGTCAAACGCCTCCAGAAACACAGACTCAGAGGAAGGTTTTTGGGCAGAGCCCCCCCCCCCAATGCGTAACATTTCCATAATGTTTCCAAAGGAGACTTCTTCGGGGGGTGATCTTTGGAAACCTTCCCCTTCCTCCAAGTCCGTGTCCTCCATGAGGGACTCGGGTGAGTCCAAGTGTCTCCTCTTGCACTTCCATTTGTGAGATACCTCCTCAGGGGGGCTGTCCGAAAAGCCCTCACCAACAATGTCCTGTTCCTCTACAGGAACAATCTGGGATGTAGGCGCAGGCTGTCCCTGGGGCTGGATGATGGAGGAAAGGCCCGTCTGAGTGGGAATGGTGGGTGGATCCAAAGCAAGAGCCTGGGGCCTCGAATCCCTTGAAAGGACCCTCTCCACAATGCCGAATGCGGAGGGGGAACTGTTTTCCCTTGGATCCGAAAGCATTCCCCACAGATCTGACGAGCGGATCGGCACCAAAGGTGACCCAACCAGATCCGAAAGGGTAGTGTGCCCCGACCTTAACAGAACCAAAAGCCCGCGGACCCCTCCGGATCTGATGTTCAGCTTACGGCCCCGAGAGCTCAGATCCGAAAACTGATCCAACAGACTCTAGGATACAGGTCGGCGCCGACCCTACCCAGGCTCCGAAGCTAATCGGATCAGACAGCTCCGAACCCCGAAAGCGGGTCGGAGAAGGAGCAATGGGGGCAAAAAAAATTGTCGAGCTCCCCCCCAACAGGGGGGGGGGGGCAAGAGCACTCCCATCTGCATCTGGGCCTGAAGAAATTGACATCATCCGGTCCATATCTGCGTCAGATAAACTTCTGGTGGATCTAGAGGCCACCAAAGCCGGCTGGGAAGGCTGCCTGGATGACCTCGAGGGTGACCGGGTCTCCACCTCTGGCTTCGGGGAGAAACAAGGTGAGCGGAGCCGGGAGGGGGAAGGCCCGGACACCTTAAGGGGAGAGGCAAGCTGTTTAGATGGCGGTGCCGAAGGGGTCGAGTCGGACCGCCTCATGATTGTGATGCCTTTTCCTTCTCTGTCCCTCTCCTTTCTATCCTTTTTTCTGCCGTCACTCTCCTCCTAGGCCAGCGAGGGAGGGTTAGTCCCGGTCAAGGGATCAGGAGCGGCAGGTGGGGCAGCCACGGCCACCAAGGATGATGAAGCAGAGTCCGGGGACAAAAGGCCCGCCAGAATAAGCTACGACCTCCTATCTTTCAAAGCCCTGGGGTTGAAGGCTGCACAAAGTGCAGCCCGAGGCGAGGTGGTCAACCCCCAGGCAAAGGACACACCGAGTATAGCCATCCACTGGGGACAGCTTATGGCCACACTCAGTACATTTAGAGAAAATGGCTTTAGGACATTCAGCCATTGTAAAAGAAAAGGAAGAGTAGCCCAAAAGCACAAACCTTCACACACGCAGAGGGGGGAGGGGAATAAATCTAACAACCAAAAGTTAAAAGAACTACCCAAAAAAGACTATAAAGATAAGGGGAAGTTCACACACAAAGTTAGAGAGAAATTTGACAGGAATTAAAGATAAAAATACTACACTTATAGCACTACACTCGGAGCTCGTTCAGAGAAGCTTATGGAAGCTGCGGCAAACGAGATCGGAGGGTTAGAGGGAGATGGTAGGGCATTAAGGGTAGGGGGAGGAGCTTGGAGCTCGGATCTGTTAGCTTGGAAAGCCGCCGGCTCGGATCAGAATCTGATCAGATACCCACAGGTTGCTGAGCAAATGAAGTTAACTACTTCAGATTAAGTTTTATATATACGAAAACTAGAAGCAAAACCAAACCACGAATGCAAACCACTTGGCACCACAGGACCCAGAAGCAGGTACACAAAGGTTTTCAAAATAAGCAGTAGAAGAAATCAATCAGCTGCTAGGTCTCCCATAAGATCCTTTAATATGACAAGGCAAAGTTAAAATCAGTCTCTTCTTGGAAGATTTCTTCTACTGCTTATTTTGAAAACCTTTGTGTACCTGCTTCCAGATCCTATGGTGCCAAGTGGTTTGCATTCAAAGTTTTATATATAGTCATTATCCTAAATATAAAAGAACTAAATTTATAAGAGCAATACTTATCTGTCCCTATTTTTGCTCCTTTGTTGGGATTGCTTTATCACAGTGCGCGTGTGTGTGTGTGTGTGTGTGTGTGTGTGTGTGTGTGTGTGTGTGTGTGTGTGTGTGGTAGGGTGTCCATTATTTTTTAAAGCTACAGGGAGCTACTGCAGAGGGGAGGAAGAGCCACATGCAGCTCCAGAGCCACAGGTTGCAAACCCCTGCCTTAGACATAAGGAGGAACACAACTAACATCAAAAAGGAAGTAAACACTAACTTCGCCTCTATAAAAAGCTCACACAAAATTAAATATTCTATTAAAGCACTACAACAAGGCACATCTATTGAAAAGGAAAACAAGGAAACAGCTCTGCCCTCCAAGTTAAACTGGCACTAGGCCCTCTAACAAACGGACCTAGTACAGCTAAAAGGGACACAAAGACAAACCCTCCAAGTTAAGCAGGTACTTGGCTCTCTAACTAGCTAATATACGCAGACAAGGGAATACGCACTCTAACAAACTATTCTACAATAAGCACCAACTACACCTCTACAAAAATTGACAGGAAAAGGAAGAAATGGCCTTGCGACCAACGACAGCCAACACAGTAGCAAGATTAAACTGCACACGTAAAGTACAACAGAAAAGGTATCTAAATTACTAAGCTAAAGTATTATAATAGCCAGATATAAGAAAACGTGAATCTTTAAAGAAACTTAGCCATGGCCAAGGACAGAGCATCCAAACTTTTAAAGTGGCAAACGAGATCTGGGGAATTACACCACTGCATGATGTGATACCTACTCAGCCACGAGCCGAGCAAGTGCATTCAGCCAAGTCAGGTCAGAGGATCAGCTCCGAACCCATCCTGTAAGAATGAAGGCAAGATAGCACAACATATCACTTATTTAGAAAACAAGCATCTTACAAAACTCATTCCCTCCAGTAGAGCTCTTTTGAGTGTGTACCTTTAACTCCTAGTGGGTGTGGCTTCAGCATTTAAAAATTGAAGTTATCACCTTACATTTTTAATAAATACCCATTGACAGAGGTCATATATCAATACAATTGTGTTTGCCATCATGTATGCTTCAAGATAAAATTTTCCAATACCTTGTATGTAACATGGTTTTGGAATTATTAATGCAAATATGAACAGGCAATATTTGACACCTAGAGGAGCAGTAGGGTGTAACTGCAGAAACGCCTGGAGACGTCACTCAGTTGTAATGAGTTAAAAGCTGGCTCTGGCAAGTTCAATGAGACTGGGACTTTGCATGCAGACCCTTGAAGAGTAACAGCAACTATACAGAAAATCACATTTCATAAAGCGAGAAAACAAGAATCAAGTCAACATGAGAATGGAGAAAAGGAGATTATGCTCAGGGATAACTACAATTAGGGGTACAGAGAATAGGCAAGAGGGGGCTGGGGAAAAAGTACAGTTGTGTACACTTACCATAAATGTAGATGTTACGAGTGTATTCACTATTGCAGTCATTACATTTGGGTAATCTGCTGGCAGGTTGCCCTCAGTCGGCTTGATTAACAAAGTCTTGGATCCTGCATCGGGTGCAGTCCCTTCTTCCACAACATCAGGTTGTCAGGGGTGTAAAATATGCAGCCGACAGCATTACATCAGTTTTTCTTGCCACAGATGTCAGGTGCCCCCCCCCCCCCCCAATGGGGAGCAAATAAACAAACACACAAAGGTATACCTCCAACAAAAAGCAAATACACAAAAAAGGCTTTTACGCATAAAGGAATGTAGATGTATAGCCCAGAAGTAGTTGGGGGGCTGGAGGGAGGGTAACCAGGACTGCAACAGTGAATACACTAACACCTACATTTATGGCAAGTGTACACAACTGTACTATGTTGTTAGTGTTTTACTGTTGCAGTCATTAATTTGGGTAGATTCCCAAAGCTATGGTTGAGAGGAGTTTATATAGCATTAAGGCCAGCTATAAGGCCCTGCTAGACAGCAGTGGCAAAGCCAGCTCTGGATTTAGAGAAAATTGGCAAATGATAATGCTTGGTGAAAGTATGTACTGAGCTCCAGGTAGCAACTTGTAGGATGTCCCTGGTAGGAACACCTCTGACAAAGGCTGCAGAAGTAGATGCAGCCCTGGTGGAGTGAGATCTGATCCCCTGGGGAGATAGGTTTTCCATGGTGCTTATAGCAGAAATGAATGCAATGGCACATCCATTTAGAAATGGTTTGTTTAGAAATAGCCTTCCCCTCTGCCCCTGCAGCAAATGCTACCAGCAGTTCAGATTTTCTTTGAGGTTTAGTCCTGTCCAAGTAGAATCTAAGTTGTCTGTGCACATCCAAGGAATGCAGAATCCATTCCCCTTTGTTATGTGGATTAGGAAAGAAGGTTGGCAAATGAATGGACCGATTAACAGCCACACTAGATACCACTTTGGGCATGAAAGGATGAATTGGTTGCGAGTGACACCCTGTCCGCATGAAAGATGATGAAAGGCTCCACTGCCATAAGGGCCTGTAATTTATACATCCTTCTAGCTGAAGTGATAGCTAAAAGGAAAGCCATTTTCCAAGAAAGAAATTTTAAGTCTGCAGTAGCAGCTGGCTCGAAAGGCGGTACAGTGAGTTTCTCCAATACAAAGTTAGGGTCCCAGGCAGGGGTTGGAGCTCTCCTTGGTGGTCTCAAGTTTTTGGCCCCTATGAGGTACTGCTTAAGCAGAGGATTTGAGAAGAGGGGAGTTTGTGTTATAATGAGCTGAAATGGCTGAGGCGTGGATTTTAATGGAGGAAAGGGACGAGCCCTTGTGAAGCATCTCAGTTAAGTATTGTAAAATCTGAAGTAAATTGGGCACTGCTGTGCTCATCCCTTGAGACTGGTTCCAGGCACAGAATCCTTTTCCATTTTTCAGCATAAGATTTTCTAGTACTAGGCCTCCTTGCCTCTAAACTGACATCCATCACAGGTGTGCTGAGGGATAAGGGTGAATTTAAGTGATTAGCCAGGCTGCAAGGTTCAATGCTGGAAGCTGAGGGTGCAGAATTTGGCTCTCCTGCTGAGACAGCGGGGAAGGGGTACGAGGCAGGTGCCATGGAGATAACTGCGACGCACTGCGCAGGAGAGGGTACCGGTGTTGGCATAGCCAGTCTGGAGCAATCAAGATCATTCTTGATTTGTCCTGTTTGACTTAGTAGAACTTTGGAGAGCAGGGGCAGCGGGGGAAGGTGTAGACAGATATGTTTTTCCAGCTGAAGGACAAAGCATCCACTTTCCAGGCTTGTTTGTGGGGAGTTTTTCTGCAAAATTTGTTCAACTGGTAGTAAGCAAATAGATCTATGTCTGGGCTCCCCCATTCGTTTGTCAACATGTTGAAAATCCTTGGTTTCAGTTTCCACTTGTGTGGGTCCATGAGGTTTCTGATTAGTCTGTCTGCCAGTGTACTTAATTTTCCTAGCAGGAATTCAACTTGTAGGTGCACTTGGTAGCTCAAGGCTGTGTTCCACAATGCCATGGTTAGTCCACAGAAGGGGTAGGAATGTGTACCCCCTGGCTTGTTTATGTACCACATAACCGTGGTGTTGTCAGTCTTTACCATTAGTTGCCCTGGAAGAATGCAGTCCTTGAAGGCTGTCAGAGCATTCTGTACAGCTAATTTCTTTTTGACTGATATGTAGATGTATTTGACTTGAGTTCCATTTGCCCTGAATGCACTTCCCTGCCAGGTGAGCCCCCCTCATGCATAGTCTGATGCCTCTGTTAGGATTTGGGCGGCAGGGGGTAGTGTGAATGGTAGTCCCTTGTTTTGGTGGCAGGTCTCTGCCCACCAGAGGAACTCTAGGCACGGTATGATAGGAATCATTGTTTCCAGGCTGAGAATGTTGACTCCATAAGCTTTTTAGATACCACTGTAGTTTCCTCATATGCAGTCTTGCATATGGAATTAGAAGAATGCAGGAGGCCATGACCCCCAAGGCTTGCAGTAATTGTCTTGCAGATATAGCAGGGTTTTGTGGCCACTTGTTTGAAATAGGTTATCAAATGAATTTGATTTTCTGGCGTGAGGTAAGCCATCTGGGAAGTTGTATATAAGCTTGCTCCCAAGAATGTAATTTGTACCAGTTGTGATTTCTTTTCATTTATGGTGTACCCCAGACAAGAACGAACCCTTTTTACAAACGACAGATAATTGAAAAGTATGCCCTGGCTTTCTGCATGAATTAGTCAATCGTCCAGGTATGGCTATATTTGAATAAGTCTTTGCCTGCAAAATGCAATAACTGGAGCCAGGCACTTTGTGAATACCCTGGGCGCAGTAGACAAGCCAAAGGGCAGTGCAGAGAAATGATAATGCGTGCAGCCTGCTTTGAAGCGTAGGTAACTTCTGCAAAATTCCCTGATTGTGATGTGCAGATATGCTTCTTTTAAATCTGGTGTTGCCAACCAGGCGTCTTTGCTTAGCATAGGAAGTAACTGGTGAAGTCAGCATCTTGAATTTTGGAATCTCCAGAAAAGTGTTTAAAGTAGACAGATCCAGGATTGGACGCCATGATTTGTCTTTTCTGGGTACCAGAAAAAGTCTGGAGTAGAAACCTTGTCCCTTTTTCCTCTTCTGGTACGAATTGAATAGCACCCATGCTTAAGAGGGAAAGTACTTGTTTTTGAGCCTCTGGCCACCCATTTGGTGTTGGCAACGTGTAGAAATGAAATCCGTATCCCTGGAACACTATATTTAAAAAACATTTGTCCTGGGTTACGAGTTCCCAGTTCTTTGCATGAAGAGCAATCTTTCCTCCCAAATGGGGCCGTCAAAAGACAAGTGCTTGGGAATTTTAAAAGGAAGTCATTGAGACTGTTTACCATAGGGGGCTGTCTTGTTATTTCCAGATTTGGAAGTGGAGACCCCCCCACTGCTTAGTTCTGAGAGCCCCCTAGGAATGAAACCTAGGGGTTTTGCTGTGTATGGGTTTGGCTTGATAAGACCTGAAAGGGACTGGAAAGGACCAATTCTTAGTAGGCCAGTGCCTACTAAATCTAGGAGGCTGCACTTCTTAAAAAGAAGGAAGATAAAGCTAATCTATGCAAACTGTTAAAGATTTTTTACAACAACTTCAGCCTTGTTGCCAAACAGGCAGTCCTGATTTGAAGGAGCATCCAACAATTTAGCTTTAACATGATCAGGCAAAGAGTGCTCCTTCAGCCAAGCATGCCTTCAAAGCACAGACCCAGTAACAGCCCTGCAAGAGGCCTCTAAAATATCAAAATCACATTGCAAAGTATGCTTTCCAACTTGTTCAGCTGAAGGCATCAAGTTCTGTCAATCTTTATTTTCCACAGAGTCAGGAATCATCATTTTCTGTTTAAGCAGTCCAATAACATGTTGCTGATACTGGCAGTTTAAAGCTATGATTGCCAAGGTAGCAGAAGTATAAACCTTTTTACCCCATCTATCCAGCCCCCTGGAGTCTCTATCAGAAGGGGTAGGATTTTTAGCAGTAGAGGCCTTAATGCCCTTGGGCCCCTGAGAAATAGTCTCTGGATCTGCAACAGGATTTTTGAAAAGGAATTTGTGGGACCTTTGTAGTATCAGTCAGGTTTACTAAGAGCAGGAGGGCAGGGAATCAGGTGTCAAACTGGATTCCGAGAAAACATCAACAATGTCTAGTACAGGAGGTATAGCCAAAGGCCTAAGCTGAGGTAAGAGGAGGAAATCCCCAAGCCTCTTTTTTTGAATCAGAAAATAACTGGTTTTCCCAGTGAAAATGCTCCCTTAAAGTATGTAGTTTCCCCAAAGGAAAAATCCTCAGGAGGGGAAGCAGAGGGAATAGAATCCTGATCAGAAGATTCATAATCAAGCTCAGCCCTAGGCCTCAGAGAGGGGGGGGGGGGGGTTAACTACCCCTGATTAGAGTTTAGATCTTCAGCCATTTTTATCTTTTTTTTTTTAAGGCATAGGGGCCTGAGCATATGGCCTGGGCATTGCTTTTTTAGACATGGATCGAGATTTAGGCCTTCGCAATGAAGGTGTTATCGATTTAATATGAAATTCTGTAGGTCTGAATACACCCCCAGAAGCCAGTGCCTGCACAGCGGCTCCAGACCCATCCACGGTGGAGACATCCACGGGTTCCATAGTTGAAATATCTCGCAGCATACCAGACTCTGAATGGGCCCTCAAGAAGAGGCCTGCAAATCAGAAGTAGTGGGTATCAGGGGCTGCAAAAGCGCCAGAGTACTGGCGACTGGCTTAAAAGCGTCGGCAGTTTTGGACATCGGCGGCCTGTGTCTTTCTTTGCGTTTTTTCAGAATCCCAGTAGTCGGATGGCTAACAGACGACATTTCTGGATAATTAAACCAAGAACAGAAATAGAGGCAAAAGTATACAGACGACAGAAAGTGCGCTGATTAAGATTAAATAAAGCACAAAACAGACAACAAGGTATGTCGTGGTCAGGATCTATGCAAGGAATACAGTATGAATGAAAATCTGAGGTACTTGCTTTCCATAAGTAATGCAATTAACTTTTACTGAAGTTTCCCCAAAGGGGTACTTCGCTATAAGTTGAAGACTTCGGTTCTGAAACTCTAAAACGAAAATTTCAGGAGTCTGCCGACCGGCACTTGAGAACTGCTTCTGCTTTGGGCACTGCACCACAAGAAAGCCTGATGTAATGGCATCAGCTGTATGTTTTATACCCCTGATGACCTGACGTCATGGAAGAAGTGACAGCAACCGACGCAGGACCCAAGACTTTGTTAATCAGGCCGACTGAGGGCAACCTGCAAGCAGATTACCCAAATGTAATGATTACAACAGTGAAACACAAACCTCTGGCAAATGAACAAAGGTATTAGGACCAAATAACTAGAGATGGAAAGGCAAGAGAGAGTAGGAAGAGGCCAAGAAGACATTTGGACTGCAGGCTACAGACTGCCTTCACTATCCGGGAACTGATAAGAGTTCAAGCAAATAGAAAAGACTAAGGAAACCCTAAGTAAAAGGTGTGCTCTGACAGTTTACTTAGCTGAATCTAGAACTGAAGCTGCTATTAAAAAGGATTACTTGGGCATATAAAATACTGCATAATAGATACACAAATCAGAGGAAAACAAAACTGGGTAAGTAATTCACAGGGAAACAATGGGAGGATGTATGCATGGCTCCTAAATATGCAACAAAGTCTAGAAAATTTAGGATTTTTATTTGGAGGCGTTTGCCTAGGCATTTTTATAGCCCAAGCAGACTCCAAATTTTGTCCTCTGGCAGATGTCAAATGCAGGAGGTGTAATGGGGGAGAAAAAGTTATCTAGGAACATACATTTTGGGAGTTAAAGGCATTTAGTTTAATAAGTGTGTACTAGGCGAAATGCCCTGCAGCCTTTACAAACCTAGCCCATACAAGTACCCTGGCATCAGGACACCAGAGATTAGTTCCCAGTGCCTCTATCAAGTAGAGGCACTGTAGTGATGGCCCGGGTGAACATTCTATTTCCCATCCACTCAAGATTTCTCTTGAAGAGGGCCAGTGAGATGTTCTGCTTGACATGTATGGGCAGTCTATTCTAGAGCATGAGCATTTTCTGGGTTATGAACATGTTCTTCCAGCATGTTCTGTTGATTGTGGTAATGAGGGCGAGGTCTCTGGAGCGTGTGGTGCAGATGAATTGGGATTGCTTTAGATGTAGCATTTCTAACAGAGATGGGTCAGATATGGCTTTAAGTTAAGCAGAGATCACCTCTTAGTAAATACGAGACAGAGAACAGCTGGAGTATGAGCCTGTCCATGTAGGACATGTGTTTAAGGCCTAGAATCCTCTTTGTGAGACACTTGTGGCCTTTCCAGCTGTTGCGTGTGTCTAGTGAGGTACATGCCAAATGAGGCATTATACTCTATGACTGGCCTAATGAGGGAAGAGTAGAGAAATTAGGACCCCTTTCTTCCTGGATGCAAAACCCTTGGTAATAAGATGTCCCACATAAAAGGGACTTTGACCACAGTGGCAATGTGGTGGTCAAAGGAGAGGTTGCTGTCAACCTGTGTCCCCAGATGTTCAACACCTTCAGTGTTCAGTGGGCTCCCATCGATGTAGTAATTAGTGGGAACTAAGTTTTCCAAAAGGGGATGACTGTGAGCCGACAGACTTCATAAATTCCCTACATAGTACTCTGTCAAAAAAAAAAAAAATCAGCGTCATTTGCTCACTTTTTTTGACAAATGGCTTTATTTATTTATTTTTTTTGGAGCTAAGATACAGGATCTGAACTGCCTAGATATTAAATCACGGGTTAAGTTAAATTATGGTGGTTGCAAAAAAAAGTTGCTAGAAAATGGAAATCAAAGTCTAAACCAACTGTAGACAGTGAATCTTGTAATGGAGATAAAAACTGGAAGTGGGATCTTTAGAAAATGGCTAGAGCAAATTACATACAAAAATGGAAACTGGGGAAAAATACATGCAGAATAATATTTTAGAGGAGGATGAGTGAGGTTTAAGAGAAAGCAGGAACTGATCAATTTATGTAATAGACTGATATCGCATGTACTCTTATACAGTTATGACAGTTACAAACATTGTGTGTTAACATGGTTTGTTTTCTTTTCTACAAATGTGTTTGCCTATGTCTTGAGTGATAATTCAATAAAAGGTGTGCAAGGTCACAAGAAGGCAGACTACCATTTCTAGGCAGTTTTAAGCGAAGGACCCCTTTTAGAAACCATTTTACCTCTAGCCTAGAATGGGGAGGAGTCTAATGGTAAACATACAGAAATGGACGCAAGTATGTCGTAACCGAGGAGCAGGCAAAACCAGCTTTTGAAAGCTCACAAATAAAGAGGATAAGAACCCCAGATTGCATAGGGAAAATCTTTTCCATAAAGATATACAAAAATTTTTATAGTGGTAGGTTTCTTGCAGACTGAAGAACCCGAATAAAAAAAAAAACACAGAAAACAGATGTCTGAAAGGGATCAGAATCCTATTGCTCACAAGGTAATTCTAAGAGATAACAGATTGGCATTAAGTAGTAGTTGTGTGAGCAAATCCAGACCTCTGGTTAGGTGGCAGAAAAGGGTGAACCAATTCTACAAGAGCCAAAAGGAAATCACCAGCAGTTTTCTGGATTGTCTCTCTGGATCTTTAGCAAAACCCTGGGGAGTAATGACAGAAGTGAAGGCATAAGGAAACCTCTCTTTTCCAAAAAGAAAAAAAAAAGGCATGACATCTGTCTTTAATGTTTGTGGATAAGGAGTTCTGAAGCAAAACTGCAAGTGTCACTGTGGATGCAGGCAAACAGAGATGCCTTCTTGCATTGTCCCTAAATGGGATGTTCCTCAGAGATAAACCTATTCCCTTGATCTACTTAGGAAGTCTACCAAGAACCTTGTCCTGACAGGGAATGTGAACTGCTTGTTGGAACAGATTTGCTTTTATGGCCTATCCCCATGCTAGAAAAGTCAATCTGCATAGCAAATTGGACCTTGACCTCCCTTTTCGAAGTAGCACGACTGTAGTATTGTCTGAAAATTCTGGGGGACCTGGAGAGCAGATATGAAAGATCTGTAGGGCCTTAATCAGAGCCAACATCTTCAAGTTGATGTATTCTGTCCTCTGATTTGGTGGCCATTGGCTCTGGACTCTGAGGAAGCCAATTTACCCACTATTCCCAACCCCTCATACCCCCACTGCCCTGCTACATCTGAGGCATTATGTTTGCAGTTGCTGGCGAGTTATCTGCAGTTTGAGTGGAACACATGGGTTGAAGTTCACGTACAATAACTACCACTGAAATCCCTCCTTTAAAAACTGAAGTGGAATCTGGGTGTCCAAAAGATGACAGTGCTGGAATCAGGGAGACTGAGCATCACTGAATTTTTCTCGTATGGTGTCTGAAGGGCACCATAGGTGTGGTTGCTGCTACAAACCACAGGGCCCTTAGAACTTCCCCTGCAGTGCAAGTCTGAAGGGGCATGATCTTTTTAAAAATAGCTGGAGGATCTCTGTACCTTGTCTAGTAGTAGGAAAGCCTGAAAGAATTGTGTATCCAGTTAGCAGCCCATAAAAAAGACTAGGTTTTGGGTAGGATTTAGAGTGGACTTAAACTTTACTGTGAACACCAGACTCTGAAGGAGGAAGATAGTGAAACTGAGATGGCTGCAGAAGATCGGTTGACACTGTGCCTGCATTAAGATCATCTGGCTATGGGAATGTTTGAATTCCCCAACTTCTGCAAAAAGAGGGGACTAGTGCCAGGCAATTTCCAAATACCCTGGGAACTGCACTCAGTCCAAAGGGTAAAGGAGAAAACAAAATGTGATGAACAGAAATTCTTAAAATTTCATGAACGAAGAGTGGATGGGGATAGTGAGACAGGCGGCCTTCAGATCCAAGGACACCAAGCCTGAAGGAGGATGAAATGAAAGTCTGGAATGACATTTTGATGAGGGGCCCTTAAGAAAGATATTGAGAATGGAAAAATCCAGTACATATTTCCAGTTCTCTTTCTGGTAACTAGGAGAAGTCTGGGAAAAAAAAAAAAAAAGTCTTCCCACCTACTGTTGAACAGTTTTGACTGTACCTTGGTCAACCAGGGCTTGTAGGACAGGAGGTAGTAGTTTACCTGATCAGGAGGGGGGTAGTGGAAAGAGTTTGAAAGGAGAAATTTCCTTCCAAATCATCCTATAACCATGCTGAACAGAAAGAACCCAGATGGTCTGAAGCTATAAATGGCCGGTTTGGAAGCAGCAGTGACATTTTTGATGGTGGGGGGTATGGATGGACCAAGGGGGAACAGGAGAAAGCTGCAAGTAGTCAGGCTGTCGTAGTCTAAACAGGGAGGCATCCCATACAGAAACCCTGTCAGGTTTATCTTGAAATCTCTCTCAAAACATTTTCTTGCCCTTGTCTGAGGTGCCTAGGCTCCATCTGTGAGAGAAGTGGGCCTTAACTGGTAGTTCCTCTTGCCATCTGGGGACTGAAGTGCGGAAAGAATATTTGCAACCCTTCATAATTTTGCCTTGTTCTTGCAAGGCCTTTAACAGGTTGACCACTTCTGAGCCAAATAAGTGCCTAGAAGAATCTAGTATCTTAGATTTAGCATCCTCGTGTCCTCAAATAAGGACTGTGAATGATGTCATAAGTAGCTCCTCATAACAGATCCGGTAGCAGATGCCACGAAAAAGACTTCCATTACATCAAAAGTGCACTTGACGCCATGTTGTCTAACATGTTAAGTCTGAACCACCACAGACATGGCCGCCTTCTGCTTAATGCCAGGAACTTCCACAGAAAGCAAAACGTTACTGAAATTAGCCAAAGCAGATATTTTGTCATCTGACTATGGTAAACCATAGTTCTGAAAGCCAACGTAGAAAAAGGTGTAAATTTTTTTCCCACATCTGTCTATGGCTCTGCTATCTTTACTCAAGGGAAGGACATTAAGCAGCAGGTAACAGCTTGGAGGGTTTGCCTGTAGCCACAGAAAAGGCAGAGGATCTACCACAGAATTCTTATAAAGGAACTTTAAAAACTTCAGGCACTTTGTAAAACCTATCAAGTTTTTCAGGAGCCAGGAATGAATCCACAGCAGATGAAGAAGCAAAGACATCCAGAAAAAGCCTCAGACCAGCGGGACAAGTGCAGGCGCACAGGTGCCTACCTCTAGAAGACTGCAATATTGGTTTTGTACATTAGAATTTTCTCCCAAGTCCCACTCAAAATGTTTAGTGACATTAGAAATTGCTTCCCCAAAATAGATTTTCTCTAAAGAAGAATCTGAGGATAAAGTATTATCAGAAGCCACCTGGAATGGGAAATAAATTTGGAAGAGTAGGCCAGAGTGTGCAGGTCTGAATCCGATTCTGCTCATCTTCCTCTGAGTAAGTCTCAAGATGTCTTTGGTGGGAGCAGAAGGAGCAAAAAATGACAAGGCTTGGGAATACCATCCACCATTTCTCTTGAGACGTCCGAGGAAATGACATGTGTTTTTTTTTTGTTTCTTCTTGTGAGTGATGCCCACTTAAAGTCATGGTGGATCCGATCCCAGACTTAACTCTATTAAGGACCCTGATGCTTCATATCCCAATTATTTGTGGAATTCCCTCAGGTGCCTCCTAATTAAGGCAAGGTTCCCCCCTCTCACCAGTGTCAGTAAGATCAGTCTCATCTCACATGCAGAAACCAGATGCCATACCGGCCTCCAAAGGGGTCATGGTAGCAGGAACTTGAGGAACAGTCTAACATATTGTGGGCTATGAAACCTCAGCAGGTACTGGCCAGTCGAAGGATCATGCCTAGGCCTTTTGAATTTCTTATTCAAAATGAGTGGGACATCAAGAGTGGAAGGATTCACCCTTTCAGCTTGGGTGAGGTGCTTAACTTATTCCCTCTAGTACAGCTCTTTTGTGTGTGCCCAACTCCCAGTGGGTGTGGTTTAAGCCTTTAAAAAATGAAGTTATCACCTTAAAATTCTAACAAATACTCATCGAAAGAGGTTGAATATCAATACAGTTGTGTTTGCTGTCATGTATGCTTAAAGATAAAATGTTCTGACACCTTGCGTGTAGCATTGTTTTGGAATTATTAAAGCAAATATGAACAAGTAGTATTTGGACACCTAGAGGTGCAGTAGGAGTTAACTGCAGAAACACCTGGAGGCACACACTGCTATAATGTGTTGCCAATAAGAGGAAAAAAAATACACAAGCAGGACTTTTGGTACACATAATTGACAGATATTGCAGTTTCTTATAATCATGTTCTGTACAGAGGCAAAAGATATTGGGACTATAGATCCTTGCAGGGAATCTGTCACCATGATTGAGATTGAGCCTTCCCCTTCTGACATCTAATACTACTGAAACAAACCCTGAAGACATAAACAAGGAAGGTTACCTAACAGGGCACTTATCTGAAACAGTGAAAGCACAAGATACCAATAACCACAAGAACAGACCAACAAGTGCAGGACCTGCTTTTGGACTTGTGGAAAGAAAGACTTCGAGGATTCTCACTTGCGAGTCTTCTTATGTACCCCTTAAGCCTTCAGATATAGGTCATACATAATGCCTCCATGGAAGGTTTTGGTTTTGGCACCCTGGCAGGGATATTCTTATTCGGTGAGATAACCCAAGTCTAGAATACTGCAATAGAGATCCAAGGAAGGACATCACACTCAAAACACAAACTACCCAGAAAAGAAACAGAGCAGACCTACTAATGGGTTCAAAACAGTGACAATATAAAATAGCACTGTTAATTATGGAATACATGAAAGCTGATAGAGGAGTGTGGTTGAGACAGATGCTATCTTATGACAAAATGTCAATCAGCTGCTGGGGTGGGGGGACTCTGGGGGAGCTAAGCCCTCGTTACATGTTGGATTCCTTCTTTACAGCAAGTTTTGAATATTGCACTATTTTCGCGATATGCTTCTGCATTAAAAAAGAGCAAAGGAATGAGGCTTAGGATTTTCAAATTACATGCTCAAGTCGTAACCCCTTTACCATGCTATTCTAATCAATAGTTGGTATACATGAGATAAGATGGCAACTCAACAAAAAGCAATAATGCAATGCATTATTAAAAAAGTTTAAACTCTGCCTACTCTACATAATTTAGAAAAATAATATTTGAGATGTATAAAAAAATTACCTGTTAATACATCAAGGTGTCCCCCAAAAGTTCTTGTCTTATGTTCTATGAGCTGGCAAATTAAACTGTAGTGCATCATTTTTCTTACTCTCTTGCTTGTCAAGTCAGCCAGTAGACAGAACAGTCATGGCCATTATTTTAAAATCCTTGCTCTCGCACACATTTTGTCACCTTAGATTACATTTTTCCTTTTCTTTTATCATATATTGTTACCTACACACAGGGATGTCCAACACTGCTACAGGATTCTGTGCCAGCCTGATTTGTAATTACAATGCAGAAAAATACATTAAAAATTGTTAAAGGTAATACAGATCCCTACATATTCATATACAAATTACTTCACCAGTACCCAACAACTGCAATTTTATGGGTTGTATGCTTCAGTCAAAAATTAGTTACAAACCAAGGTAAAAAGCACAAAGCGCTTAACGTCTACTGTAGCTTTATTCCTCACCTCCAATGAAAACGCACAAGGATGGGTTACTTCAATTAAAAAATACCAAAAAACTTCTGCTCTATGTAGCTGAAAGGACAGTGGTTAAACAACCAAAGTAGCAATAAAACACACCACATTCCCACATTTGTATAATTTAATAAAAATAGCAGCAAAGCTTTTGACACACATGCTCTTTTTCGCAATGAAAGAGCTTGCGTCTCCAAAGCTATGCTGCTAATTTTATTAAATTCTACAAACATGGAAATGTGGTGTTTTACTGTTACTTCAATTAAAACAGTTCTAAAACTAAGAACATGTTTACTGTCGTAACAATTTTCATACCTGGCTTTTAGCTGCAGCTCCAATGGAGCGATTTTTCGGTCCAAAAGATACAAAGGCCCTGAAAATAAGCAGAAAATAAAATTTAAAAAATTAAGCTTTATATATTGTCAATATCATTAAAAGCACAACAAAGAGGAATCCTGGCAAACTTGTTTCTAAGACTATACAAATTTGAAAGTCAATTCAAATCTACATGATGAACCTTGACTGAACTGTTTTTCCTACAACAAAGGCAATGCCTTACTCGGCCTTAATGTCAGCAGTAAAGTATAGCTGTACTTGCACACAGAAACAGCAGATATTCAAATTCTTCACTGCTGCAGTAACACACTGATTGTATCCTGCCAAGGAGACAGCAATTTGCCAACTCCCAAAAGCTGTCATCTTCTCCCACTACATCATTCTTACTGCTCAAAGGTGAAGCTCTTTCTTGGGGAAAGCTATATAAAAACACCCTAAATTTAACAAAGATGCAAATAATACCCAACTATATACAAGAATGGGGGGGGGGGTGCATCTACTGCAGCAGCAAAGAACTTGAACATGTACTGTTAGCAAAGTCATGTTAAGATGAACTTGCATTCTGTACTATTGTTAATCATTCTTACTGCTGCAAAAGCCTATGGGTTAGAATACCACAGCTTATCCAAACCTGGCCCAGCAGCTACTGGAGAAAAATCTCAGCAAAGCCTGTTCTGAACCTTGAGAAAGGATCCAGTTTGCAGTGCTTTGTAAAAGTATGGATAGAGGACCAAGATTCTAAAATGCATCACTTATCCACCCCTTAATACGCCATTGCAGAAGGTAAAGCTCTAGTCGAATGTGCTTCAACATTGCATGGAATGGACATTCCATGGTGAGAGTAACAACACAGTCGCAGAAGACAAATATCTGGAAATAGTCTATTTAGACACTGTCTGACCTTTTTAGTACCAGAAGAAAACTGGTTAGCTTTCCTGAAGAACTTTCTTACTTTTCCTCCCTTGATTTTAGGATCTGGAAAGAAAACAGAGAGACTGCAGACCTGATCCAAAGTATACCCTGAACACTGGGCACGAAAGAGGGTTTTTTTGTACAGATTGACCATGTCTTCATGAAAGAGGGTTCTCCTACCACGACAGCCTGCAACATACTCATCTTGCAGCTGTCAGAGCAATAACAGCAGCAGTTTAACAAGTGATGAATCTTAAGACAGATTGACAGGTGGGTTCAATGGGCGACGTTTTCCAGCACAAAACAGATCCCAAAAGGAAGTGAAAAGCTCCATTTAGAAACTTTTTCATAAGTGTTATGGGTAAATTTCTCTTTAGTCTGGTGCCTTAAACCGTATTAGAGAATGGGCAGTCTGTAGATTGAACCAGGATTGGTCGAGCATCTTGTGAGCGCGCCACGCTAGTAAGAGAGCGCGCAAGTAAGAAGCGCCGCATAAGTAAAGAGCCAAGACGCAAGTAAGAGAGCGCGCACGTAAGTAAGAGAGCGCGCACGCAAGTAAGAGCGCACAAGCAAGAGAGCATGCAAGAGAACGTGCTTGAGCGCAAAACAGCACGCACAAATGTCTGTGCACCCACGAGTGTGCATGCACAAGGGACTGTACGGGTGCGCGCGAAGTGAGAGAGTGAGGGAATGTAAAAAGTGAGAGCAATCCCTAGCAGAAACAGAGAGGTTTACGTACCTCTCGACCTCTTAGCTCAACATATCTGGATGCCTCTCAACAATACAGATTCTCGGAATATGCAGATTTGAGTCTCATATTTTCAGACTGTTCCTAATAAAATTCATGGCTTTCTCTCAAATGGCAGAGGAACTAAGTCACTAAATAATGACACTATTTGAGGACGAATTCATATACTCCAGAAAATGCATAACACAAGACCTATTATTCTAACAAACTTAAGTTCACAAGAGCAAATATTTAAACCCTGTCCTTACTTTTGGGCCTTTTGCCCCCCCCCCCACATTATTCTGGCTTTCTCCAGATTTCTGATGCTAAGAGGATGACAAGTATGCTGAATAAACCTAAAATAAACAGAAGAAAAACACTCAAAAATAGGAACTTATTTTAAAATGTTGCCATTAAATTCACAACATTAATCAGATGTTCGCATTCATTTTCTACAGCAGAAGTATGACTGAGGAAGACTGACCAGTGGCAGCAGCAACAGTAGAGAGGTTTGCTACCTCTCAACTTTTCAGCTGAAGAAATATAAATAAAAGAACAAAGGCTCAAAAATATAAACAGAATTTAATTACTGCTCTTATAAAATTACAAACTTGCTTTAACAGGATTTGTGATATATTTCCTTCAGAAAATGCATGCTAACTATGAAGCTCAAATGTATGTCATTTAGTGACATCAATCTCCCTAAGGCAAGTGACAGACTAGATGATTCAGAAGTAAAGAACAAATACCTGGATATCTTTCTCAAGTGTTGTATTTTGGATACAGAATGCTTCTTCCAACACAATTAACATACTACAGCAAGTTTGAAACATTAGGTGGAAGGAACTATTTGACATCAAAAATATAAACAAAAAGAATGCAAGTAACCAAGTAAAAACGATTGTTGTAGACAAACCATTCTCTAAGGGCACTAAGGCCCGCCAAGGCGTGTTACTGTGGAAATAACAGCCTTCCAGGGATGTAGAGGCCCTCCACCCGCAGTACTGGGCCTCAGAACACCCCTGGGTGGGTGGCATTTCCACAACATATGCCCCATCAGGCGTTATTGCAAGCATAGAATTCAGTAGTGAGTGAACTGTTTTTTTCTTCTGCTCCAGGATTTGTGCTTCAATGCTTTTACAGTTACTACAGTTTTGATGCTAAAGTTTTATATTCTGCTCATCATATACCTGTGCAAAGTTGCATTACAGTGCATTTCTGTTCCAAGTTGACAGACTGACATTTTATTAATTTTTGTTTATAACTTTAGTGCAAACGTGGGACAGCTTTAATAACTACACATATTAGTGAGGGGGTTGAATGCTACTTATTTTAGCTGGCTCAGACAAAATGTTAAAAAAATTACTAGATTCCATCTTGCACATGCATGATTTTCTGTTTAACCTTTTTAGGTTGTAACTAGTGTAGTGTTTGAACTTGACTAGACGCATACTGAACATTACTGGCAGATATACTGCATGGTTACATGGGCTCCAATATTGTAACAGTGGAATTTTAAATGGGGTCCTGTTTAAAAATCTTTTCTAGTTTATGCAGACCTGAGCAAATATCATTACTGTGAGAACAAGTAACTGTCCACTACATTTTTCATGTATTAGACACAACACACACAAAAGTGTGATGAGCAGATGGAAAGAGTACTTTGAGGGGCTGAAGAAAGGAGAGAGAGGGAGAAAATGTTGGATGATGTGCGGATAGTGAATCATGAAGTGCAGTGGATTAGCAAGGAGGAAGCAAGAATAGCTATGAAGAGGATGAAGAATGGAAAGGCTGTTGGTCCAGATGACATACCTATGGAAGCAAGGAGGTGTTTAGGGTGAAATGGCAGTGGAGTTAACCAGATTGTTCAAAGAAATCTTAGAAAGTGAGAAGATGCCTGAGGAATGGAGAAAGTGTTTTGGTAACTATTTTTAAGAATAAGGGTGATGTGCAAAGCTGTAGTAACTACAGAGGGATTAAAGTGATCAATCACAGCATGAAGTTATGGGAAAGTAGTGGAAGCTAGGTTAAGAAGGGAAGTGATGATTAGTGATCAGCAGTATGGTTTCATGCCAAGAAAGAGCACTACAGATGCAATGTTTGCTCAGAGTCTTGAAGTACAAAGAAGGTCAGAAGGAGTTGCACTGCATCTTTGTGGACTTAGAGAAGGCATATGACAGGGTGCCTAAAGAGGTGTTGTATGAGGAAGTCGGGAGTGGCAGAGAAGTATGAAAGAGTGGTACAGGATATGTACGAGGGTAGTGGGACAGTGGTGAGGTCTGCTGTGGGAGTGACTAATGAGTTTAAGATGGAGGTGGGATTACAACATGGATCAGCTCTGAGCCCTTTCTTATTTGCAATGGTGATGGACAGGTGAACAGACAAGATCAGACAGGAGTCCCCATGGACTATGATGTTTGCAGATGACATACTGATCTGTAGTGATAGGAGGGAACACGTGGAGACGACCCTGGAGAGGTGGAGATACGCTCTAGAGAGAAGAAGAATGAAGGTCAGCAGGACTAAGACAGAATATGTGTGTGTGAAAGAGCGAGGATAGAGGAATGGTGAGGATGCAAGTAGAGGTGGCGAAGGGGGATGAGTTTATATACTTGGGATCAAGAGTTCAGTGTAATGGTGAGTGTGGAAGAGGTGAAGCAGACAGTACAGGCAGGATGTAGTGGGTGGAGAAGTGTGTCGAGTGATTTGTGACAGACTAGTACCAGTAAGAGTGAAAGGGAAGGTCTACAAGAAGGTAGGGAGACCAGCTATGTTACATGGGTGGGTTGGAGACAGTGGCATTGACAAAAAGGCAAGAGTCAGAGCTGGACGTGGCAGAGTTAAAGATGCTGAGATTTACACAGAGTGTGACAAAGGTGGACAGAATTATGAATGAGTATATTAGACAGTCAGCCCAAGTCGGAAGGCTTGGAGACAAAGCCAGAGAGGCAAGATTACATTGGTTTGGACATGTGCTAAGGAGGGATGCAGAGTATATTGGGAAAAAGATGCTAAGATGAATCTGCCAGTTAACAGGAAAAGAAGAAGGCCTAAGATAAAGTTTATGGATGTGGTGAGAGAGAACATGCAGGTGGGCAGGTGCGACAGCAAGATGTAGAGGACAGGAAGAAAAGGAAATAGATGATCCGCTGTGGCGACCCCTAACAGGAGCAGCCGAAAGAAGATGCCAATTATTGCACAACTGTGCACCACTTTAAACTAATTTTTTGAAGCACCTTTTGATTAATAACAGCATTCAGCCTTCTTTGGTAGGAGTCTATCAGCATGGCACATCTACTGGGCAATACTTGCCAACTCTTCCCTGCAAAAGCACTCCAAATCTGTCAGATTGCGAGGGCATTTCTTGTGCACAGCCCTCTTCAGGGCACACACAGATGTTCTTAGATTTAGGTCTGGACTTCGGCTGGGCCATTCCAAAACTTGAATTTTCTTCTGCTGAAGCCATTCTTTTGTTGATGTGGATGTATGCTTGGGGTCACAGTCAAGCTGAAAGGTGAAATTCCTCTTCAGCGTTCTAGAAGATGCCTGAAGGTTTCGGGCCAAAAGTGACTGGTATTTGGAACTGTTCATAATTCCCCTCCAGCTCGACTAAAGCCCCAGTTCCAGCTGGAGAAAAGCAACCCCAAAGTATACTACCACCACCATGCATCACTGTGGGGATGGTGTTCTTTTGTTGATGCAAAATGTTTCTGCGCCAAAAGTACCTTTTGGAATTGTGGCCAAAAAGTTCAAACTTGGTCTCATCAGACCATAACACATTTTCCCACATGCTTTTGGGAGGCTTGATGTATTCTTTTGCAAATTTTAGCTGAGCATGGATGTTTGTGTGTGTAAGAAATTACTCCCAAGTTGCAACCCTTCCCCATAGTACAAACATACGGATAATACGGGAGATTGTTGTCACATGTAGTACACAACCAGTACTTGCCAGAAATTCCTGCAGCTCCTTCTGCGTTGCTGTACGTCTCTTGGCAGCCTCCCAGATCAGTTTTAGTTTTGTCATTTCAATTTTGTCATTTCAATTTTGTCATTTCAATTTTGGAGATGTGCCAAGTTCTTTGCAACATCACTGTTGTCTCAAACGGTCGCCACTTTTTCATGACTGTTTTCAGTGTTCCATGATGTAGCCAATGCTCCAGAAATTTTTTTGCACCCTTCTACTAACTGTTAAAAAGAACCAAAGGGATCTCATTGTTGACAATAAGCGCTCTGCAAACCATGGCTTTTGCTGTAGCAGACAACTGAGTAAAGGTCAGAAAAATCCTACTAGGACAGCTGAAAGTTATTTTGGGTTAATCCGAGACTACTTGATGGCAAGTGTGTACACAAGACTTGAATGCTGTAATTCAAACAAAAGGTGCTTCTAAGTATTAGTTCAAGGATGTGCAAACTTAACCAACCAGTATATTACAAGTTTTTTGTTTTTCACATTTTTCCCCTAACATACTTGTTTTTCAACTGAACTGTACAGGTTATAGGTTACATTAAAGGTGGGGAAAGTTTTGAAACTATTTATTGTGGTCTCACTTTTTATATCACAAAAACCTAGCATTATAACAGGGGTGTGCACATTTCTGATATCCCCTGTGTATGCATGCGTGTATGTATTTATTACAGACACACACACACACTATATATATATATATATATATATATATATATATATATATATATATATATACACACACACACACAGACACACACACAGACATACACACATTCATAATCTGCATCTATAATCTGCATCTATAATCTGCATCTATAATCTGCATCTATAATCTGCATCTATAATCTGCATCTATAATCTGCATCTATAATCTGCATCTATAATCTGCATCTATAATCTGCATCTATAATCTGCATCTATAATCTGCATCTATAATCTGCATCTATAATCTGCATCTATAATCTGCATCTATAATCTGCATCTATAATCTGCATCTATAATCTGCATCTATAATCTGCATCTATAATCTGCATCTATAATCTACATCTATAATCTACATCTATGCGCACACACACATTCATCGTGCCTCTTTACTCATCCCTCATCAGGCCCATAATTGAGTACAATGCCCCTTTTGGGATGTACCTTACCAGACACCTGCAGCAACTGGAAAGACCCCAAAAGTACCTCACCAAGAGGATCAAAGGGCTCAAACAGATGCCATACGCTGCCCGGTTAAAGAAATTCCAGCTCTACTCAGTGGCATACCGCCTGTTCAGAGGCGATCTGTGCCTGACGTACAAAGCCATGTCCAACCCGGAATTAATGGACATGCTGCACCTCAGAAAATCCAAATCCCATAGAGCTACGCGCTCAAGAGACTTGAACCTCAGCAATGAAATAAATAGGACATGCTGGAGGGACAGATTCATAACCCAGAGGCTCACTTCACTCTGGAATAAAATCCCAGTCCAGGTTAGGCAGAGTCCCTCATTGACTCTCTTCAAGAGGAATCTTGATGAGTGGATGGGAGATCGTAGGTTTACCCCGGGTATCACTTCTGTGTCACTGTTAGACAGAGGCACAGTATACTAACCTCGTAAAAGGGCATAGCAAAATAAATTTAAAATGGGTGGCAAAAGCCAAACACATTCTGGCTAGGCTTATAAATGCCCTAGGGCAGATAGCCTAGTATGAACCTATACACATATAGATATATAGATATATATCCACACGTACATATATAGATATATATCCACACGTACATATATAGATATATATCCACACGTACACATATATATATATACATATATACATATATACATATATACATATATATATATATATATATATATCCACACATATATATATCCACACATATATATATCCACACATATATATATCCACACATATATATATATATATATATATATATATATATATATATATATATATATATATATATATATATATCCACACATACATATATATATCCACACATATATATATATATATATATATATATATATATATATATATATATATATATATATATATCCACACATATACATATATATATATATATATATATATATCCACATATATATATCCACACATATATATATATATATCCACACATATATATATATATATATATCCACATATATATATATATATATATCCACACATATATATATATATATATCCACACATATATATATATATATATCCACACATATATATATACATATATATCCACACATATATATATACATATATATCCACACATATATATATACATATATATCCACACATATATATATACATATATATCCACACATATATATATACATATATATCCACACATATATATATACATATATATCCACACATATATATATACATATATATCCACACATGTATATATATACACATATATATATATACATATATATCCACACATATATATATACATATATATCCACACATATATATATACATATATATCCACACATATATATATACATATATATCCACACATATATATATACATATATATCCACACACATATATATATATATATATCCACACACATATATATATATATCCACATATATATATATATCCACATATATATATATATATCCACATATATATATATATCCACATACATATATATATATATATATATATATATATATATATATATATATATATATATATATATCATAGGTTCATAGGTTCATAGGTTTATACTAGGCTATCTGCCCTAAGGCATTTATAAGCCTAGCCCAAATTTTTGTGGCTTACGCCACCCCTTATATGAAAAAATACTGTGCCCATTAGTTTGTTGTGCCTCTGTCCAGCAGTGACACAGAGATGATTCAGGTAAACCTACGATCTCCCATCCACAGGTCTAGATTTCTCTTGAACAGAGCCTTATTACCAAAGAGACGGTCCTGTTGTAAAGGAGCATCCAACAGTTTAGCTTTAACATGATCGGGCAGAGATTGCTCTTTGAGCCAAGCATGCCTTCTTAGCACAGACCCAGTTACAGCAGCTCTGCAAGCGGCCTCCAAGAATCAAAACCACACTGCAAAGTATGTTTTCCAACTTGTTCAGCTGAATGCAATAGATCCTGTAATTCATTATTTTCCACACAGTTAGAAATAAACATCATTTTCTGTTTAAGCAGTCCCATGATATGCTGCTGATATTTTAGTATATGGAATTGACAGTTTAAAGCCCTGATTACCAAGGTTGCAGAAGTGTAGACATTCTTACCCCATCTATCCAGCGCCCTGGAATCTCTATCAGAAGGGGCAGGATTTTTAGCAGTAGAAGCCTTAATGCCCTTGGGGCCCTGAGAAATGGTTTCAGGATCCGCAACAGGATTTTTGAAAAGGAATTTGTGGGAGTCAGGAACCCTGTAGTATTTGTCTGGCTTACAAGGAGCTGGAGGCAGAGAATCAGGAGCCATACTAGATTCTGAAAACACATCAACAATGTCTAAAACAGGAGGTATAGCCAAAGTCCTATACTGAGGAAGAAGAAAATCCCCAAGCCTCTTTTCAGATTCATAAAAATCCTGACTTTACCAGTGGAAATGTTCCCTTAATGTATGTAAAGTGTCCTCAAAAGAAAAACCCTCAGGGGGAGAAGCAGAAGGAATGGAATCCTCTGCATCAGAGTCCTCATAAGTAGGTATAGACAATTCTTGTTCATTGGAAGAGTCAGAAGAAATAGAATCCTGTTCAGAAGAT